>NW_007258966.1:34254-35806 GCF_000164805.1 Carlito syrichta | reverse complement strand
GGTGGCCGGGAGCGGCCACTGCACTCCAGTCTGGACGACAGAGTGAGACTCCGACTCAAACAAAACAAAACAAAAAAACTCATAAAACTAGGAATAGGAGGAAATTTCTCATCACAATAAAGGCCATATGTGAAAAACTCACAGCTAACAATGTTAACTGTTTTCTTCTAAGGTTAGAAACAATGCAAGGAATCTCACTAATTTCTTTCAACATAGTACTGAAAGTTCTGACCAGAGAATTTGGGCAAGAAAAAGAAATTAGAAGCATCCAAACTGGAATAGAAGAACTAATGACATAATTCACATGTTGAAAACATCTTAAATATTCCTTACCTAAGAAAAATTGTTAGAACTAATAAATGAATTCAGCAAAATTGTAGATTTCAAAATCAATACACAAAAACTTTTGTTTCTACATACCAACAATGGAACAACCCCCCAAAATTAAGAAAATTAAATTTACAATAGCATTAAAAAGAATAAAATACTAAGGAGTAAACCTAACCAAGGAGGTGGAAGATTTGTTCGTTGAAAACTACAAAACACTGCTAAAAGAAATTAAAGAAGACACAAATAAATGGGAAGACATTCCATGTTCATAGACTGAAAGATATAATATTGTTAAGATATACACACTATCCAAAGAATCTACAGAGTCAATGTAATCCTATCAAAATCCCAATGGTATTTTTTGCAGAAATAGAAAATTTATCCTAAGCTTTGCATGGAATCTCCAGGAAGCCCAGATAGTCAAAGCAATTTTTTATTTATTTATTTATTTTTTTTTGGTGAGTTGGAGTCTCACTCTGTCGCCCAGACTGGAGTGTAGTGGCCGCTCCCGGCCACCGCAGCCTCGACCTGCTGGGCTCCGGTGATCCTTCCGCCTCAACCTTCCAAGTAGCTGGAACTACAGGCATGCGCTACCACGCCCTGCTGATTTTTTGATTTATTGTAGAGATGAGGTCTCGCTGCCCAGGCAGGTCTCGAACCCGCAGGTTCAGGCAATCCACTCACCTCAGCCTCCCAAAGGCCCGGGATTACAGGCTGAGCCACCGAGCCCCGCCAGCAATTTTTTTTTAAAGAGCAAAGGAGGAGGACTCACACTTCCTGATTTCAAACTATTCTATGAAACTATAGTAATCAAAACAATGTGGTACTGACATAAAGACAGACAAATAGACCAATGGAATAGATTAGTGAGCTTAGAGATAAACCCTCAAGTGTATAGTTAAGTGATCTTCAATAAGGCTGTTCAAAGTGGAATGGATAGTCTTTTAAACAAATGGTGCTGGAAAAATTGGATGTCCACATGCAGAAGAATGAATTTGGACCCTGTCCTTATATCACATACAAGAATTAAGTGAAAAAGTATCAAAAACCTAAATACAAGGCACAAAACTATAAAACTTTTAGAAGAAAAGATGGGGCAAAGCCTCCTGACATTAGATATGGCGATGATTTCTTTTTTTTCTTTTTGAGTTGGAGTCTCACTCTGTCGCCCAGACTGGAGTGCAGTGGCTGCTCCCGGCCACCACAGCCTCGACCTGCTGGG
>NW_007258966.1:20539-34234 GCF_000164805.1 Carlito syrichta | reverse complement strand
CACCTCAGCCTCCCAAAGGCGCGGGATTACAGGCTGAGCCACCGAGCCCGGCTGGCAATGATTTCTTAGATATGATACCAAAACCACAGACAGCAAAAGAAAAATTAGATAAATTATACTACATCCATCAAAATTTAAAACTTCTGTATATTCAAGAACATTATCAGCAGAGTGGACAGACATCTCACTGAATAAATATTTGCAAAGTATATATCTGACAAGGGATTAATTTCCAGAATTTATAAAGAACTCCTACAAGTCAAACAGCTCAATTCAAAAATAAGCAAAGGGCTTGAGTAGACCATTCTCCAAAAAAGACATTACAAATAGCCAATTAGTATGGGAAAAGATGGTCAACCCCACTAAATATTAAGGAATTATAAATCAGTAACATAGTGTGATAATACTTCATACCTTTTGAAAGGATAATTAACAAAAAAAGTAAATATTTTCTTTGTGTAGGAATGTAAAATGGTGCAGCCTCTGTGGGAAACATTATGGCATTTCCTCAAAATTTAAACATGGCATTATCATATGGTTCATCTATTTACTTCTGAAGATACATGCAAAAAATTGGAAACAGGATTCAAGTAGATATTTTTATAACCATTTCCATAGCAACACTATTCACAATAGCCAAGAGGTGGATGCAACTCAAGGGTTCATTGATGGAGAAATGTATAAATTAAACGTGGTATACACATACAATGCAATATTATCCTATCTTAAAATAGAATGGTACTCTGATACATGCTGCAACATGGATGAACTTTAAAGACATTGTGCTAAGTGATAAGAACCAGTCACAAAAAGACAAATACTTTATCATTCCACTTACATGTGATATCCAGAGTAGTCAAGTTTATGGAGACAGAAAGTAGAATGGTGGTTGTCAGATATTCGAAAAGGGGGAAATAGAAAGATGCTGGTCAAAGTGTACAAACACTCAGTTATAAAACAAATAAGTTCTAGGGATAAAATCTACAGCATGGTGACTGTAGTTAACAATATTGTATTGTATACTTGAAATATTTTAAGGGAGAAGATCATAAATGTTTTCACCACAAAGAGAAAAAATGGTAACTAGGCAAAGTAATAGACGTGGTAACCAATTTGGTTATCACTATGTGTATAGAGTTTCAGTTTGGAATGATGACAAAAGTTCTGGAGATGTATGGTGGTAGTGGTTGAATAGCAGTGTTAATGTACTTTACGCTACCAAATTGTACTCTTAAAAATGGTTAAAATAGTAAACTTTATGTTTTATATATCTTGCTGTAATAAAAATCTGCATAAAAGTGAAGAATGGTTAATTAGACTGATTTAATCATTTCACAATGTATACAGGTATTTTAATATCACATTTTGCCCCATAGATGTGTATAATTATTATTTATCAATTAAAAATAAAAAAAAATTTACAGGAAAAAATGGGGAAAGGATTTAAATATGCATCTCTCTAAAGAAGATATATAGATGAACAATATATACATGAAAAAGATATTTAACCTTATTAGTCATTATGTAAATACAAATCAAAACCACATTGAAACACCACTTTACACTCACTAGGGTAGCCATAATCAAGACAGAAAAGATCAGGTGTTGGCAAGGATGTGAAGAAATTGGACACCTTTTACATTGCTGGTGGAATGGAAAATTGTGCACTTGCTGTGAGAAAAATATGTGACAGTGCCTCCAAAAGTTAAATATAGAGTTATCATATGACCTGGCAGTATCACACCTAGGTGTATTTGCATGAGAAATAAAGTTGTATTCCCACACAGAAACTTGTACTTTAATATTCATAGCAACATTATTCACAGTAGCCAAAAATTGGGAAAAAAAGTTCATTAAACAATGAATATACTATTGTGCTATACAAATTGTGCTATCCTATACAGTGTAATATTATCTGTCAACTAAAAAGAACGGAGTATTGATACATGGAGTAACATGAATGAACCTTGAAAATATGCTAAATGAAATAAACCAGACACAAAAGGCCACATATTATATGCTATGATTTGTTTGAAATGTCCAGAATAGGCAAACATATATAAACATAAGGCAGATTAGGTGAGAGGAGAATGGGGAATGACTAATAATGGGAACAAAATTTCTTTGGGAAAAAATGAAAATTTTCTAAAATTAGGTTGTGATGATGGTTTTACAATGCCATGGATACACTAAAAACATTTGATTATGCACTTTAAATGGATGAATTTTAAATGGAATATGAATTATATCTAAGTTATTTAGAGACTAGACACATTATTGGAAAATTCACAGAGTGTCTACTTATAAAATGTAATTTTTTTCATATCTCTTAAAATTACTATATTTTAGGATATTTTTAGTTCTAGAATTCTGGGATTTGTTGAACAAAGAAGTTATTTTCTTTGCAACTAATTTGAGCCTATTTTAAGTAATTTTATGTTGTGTAGTTACTAGAACAACACATGTTATGATAGTATAGAATAGCATTATTTTATGTTATATTTTTCTCTATTTGTTTAGCATTTTAAGTCACTTTGGAGAACATTGAGCTGATATTTGGAGAAATTTGCTGTTATTCCTTCATTGGGTGGTATAGAGCTCATTATCTTATAAACTTAGTTCATACTATTTTTCTCTAAGTTCATCATCACCTACTGAATTTTATGAGGTGCTTTTGGCCTGTTCAGGCAGCCTTGAGCCATTATTTATCAGTTTGTTTTTGTTAGCTTAACATTTCAATACCTGGGAGAGCTAAATACCATACAAATTTGAAGATTTTTTTGTATACTCTCTTTTCTGTATAATTTATTAAAATGCCAGTGGTTGCTCAATGGGTATAAAGTTTCAATTATGCAAGATAAACAAATTCTATAGTTCTGCCATACAACATAGCGTCTACAATATAGTTAACAGTGCAGTATTGTTCACCTTAAAATATATTAAGTGGATAGACTTCATGTTAAGTGCTTTTACTACAAAACACACAAACACACACACACAAAGAACACAAATTTTGAGGAGTGATAGATATGTTTACTACTTTGTGGTTACAGTATCATGGTGTATGCATTATTTAAACTTATTAAAATGCATGCATTAAAGATGTGTAATTTTTGTATATCAATTTTACATCAATAAGACTTTTTTAGGGGAAGTTGTCCATGGCCTGAAAATCTTCTTACTTATGGACAAGAATTTTTTTGTATTTATCAAAAGATTTCTACACTTTGATCACTTTCATTACATTCTCATGTAAAAATATTCACATAGTGACAGTCCAAGTACTCATTCGCCAAAAAAGTCCATGGTACAAACTTCAATACAGGCCCGTGGGAGTTGTTTAACGTGCTCCAGTAGTAGTAGCACAGCAAAACATGTATAACAAGAGCTTGCTTCAATGACACAGAAACTTGGGTTTATCCCAATTCCTGAATTTGAATAAGTGAGTAACCTTTCTAAACCACCACTTTCTCATAAGGTTATTGTGAGGATTAATTTTAAGAATATAGGCTAGTTAACATAATGAAAGGCACAAACTACATGCTCAATTAATGTTTTCAGAGCTAGTGGTGGTGATTCAATCAATTTGTCTACTTGTTGTAAGAGCAGCTAATCTCAAGAAACTATTGCTCTGTATAACAAGAACAAGTTTCGGTGTTCAATAAAAAGCAGCTCTACAATCTTTCCTGGGAAGCAAGCACCTTATTGGTCATTCTATTGAGGTCTCCAGTTCTCTTGTCCAGATCCAGAGAGTGCCATTTACACTCTTACACCATAATATCTAGAAATACTGTTCCCTAGAGTTGTACGACATGCGGCCTGTGTGTAGGAGCTCTGTTTAAGCTTTTTTTTTTTTTTTTTTTAAGATGTGAGGTACAATTCAGGGTTAGGTATATAAACGTTGATTATGCAGGTACACTTGATGAGGTGTGCCCCTCCCTCCCCTGGCAGTTTCCCTCAACTGCCAATCCCACCCCTTCCCCTGGCAGTTTCCCACTACTGCCAATCCCTTTCTTTTTTTTTTTTTTTTTTTTGAGTTGGAGTCTCACTCTGTCGCCCAGACTGGAGTGCAGTGGCCGCTCCCAGCCACCGCCGCCTCGACCTGTTGGGCTCTGGCGATCCCTCCGCCTCAGCCTTCCAAGTAGCTGGAATTACAGGCGCCTGCTACCACACCGGCTAATTTTTTTGATTTATTGTAGAGATGTAGCCCAGGCGAGTCTCGAACCCGCGGGCTCAGGCAATTCACTCACCTCGGTCTCCCAAAGTGCGGGATTACAGGCTGAGCCACCGAGCCCGGCTGCCAATCCCTTTCTTATAGAATTATAATAATTGTTCAAGGTCCGCTTATGAGTGAGAATATATGGTACTCTGTTCTTTGTTTCTGTGATAGATCACTGAGTATGAGAGACCCTAAATCCATCCAAGTTGCTGCGAATTCCATATGTTTGTCCTTTTTTATGGTTGCATAATATTCCATTGTGTATATGTACCACATTTTTTATCCAGTCCAGCTTCAATGGGCAGCATGATTTGTTACATGTTTTTGCTATTGTAGGTAGAGCTGTAACAAACATACGTGTGCAGGTATCTTTTTTGTAGAATGATTTAAGTTCCTCCGGGTATATTCCCAATTATATCAATTGTACATCAATTGTATATCAATTGTACATTTTGTTAATTGTATATCAGTTGTATATCAATTTTATATCAATTATATATCAATAAGCCTTTTAAAAAAATCTGACCTCCACTTTTTAATTTTCCCCTTCTTAATGTTCTCTGTCTAAAGTAGAATCTCTTTGTGGCTTTGCTCATGGTATCCTTAATCTCTATATAAGGCTGCAAAAACATTAACAATTATTTGGGGACCACAACTTTCAACTGATGAACTACTATTGTAACATTTTTCTTGCTACAAAATTTTTACTTTTTCTTACCAAATAATTTCCATTTGTTGTCTTCTGTGACAATGCTTCTTCACTCTTACAATGGAATGCAGGAACAAAATAAACTAGCTTTCTCACCAGCTTTAATGTCTTCTATTCTGTAAAGTGTGGCAAACCTGTAATTTTATTCTGGATCTTAAGTTATAGCATGGAATCAAGTAGAAGATGCTATTATTAAGACATAGTAGAGACTGACTATGATCCAAATACTTTGAAGTTACCAATTTAAATTTTAACAACAAAAAGCTATCAAATTGGCTCATTTTTCTATATTCACTATATGCAATACAACATAGTGTCCTTGAAAACAGTTCTAATTTCAGGTTTGTCTTCCAGTGTTACTGTATTTGTTAGATGGTTTCACAGTGGTAAATTTGACTCATTGGATATAATATATTCCACTTTCAGAATTATATTAAATTTTGACATTAGAACAAATGTAGATATATGCAGCTGTGTATTCAAGTCACTTCTAGCTTTTGCTAGAAGTTCAAATAGATTTGAATTTTCTTTCCTCAGAGTGATTTATGAGATTCCTGCCAGTTTGTTGATTTTCTGAACACTCTTTATCTCTTTGTGCTTACTTTTTTTGAAACTCATTGTTTCCCTGCAAGTGTATGAATAATAAAAGGTTAGATGAAGCTTAAGCTAGTCAATTTTGGTTCTTTTTAAGAAGCCCTAATAAGATATTTACTTTATTTTTAAAATTTACTCAGTTTGAAGGAGTAGGGTCGTAAAGGTGATTAGAGGAACTGTATTAGGGAACAAGTGTTGACTGAACTTAGAAATTAGGGTTACAATAGTCCCCACTTTTGCACAGGAAATATGTTCCAGGATCAGCAGTGAATGCCTGAACCTGTGGATAACACTGAACCTTATACATACCACGTTTCTCCATTTGATAACAAAGATGGCTACTACGTGACTATTGGAGAGGTAGTGTACACAGCATGAATATCTTGGACAAAGGAATGATTAGATAGGACAGCATAAGATTTTATCACGGTACTCAGAACAGTGTACAGTTTAAAACTTATAAGTTGTTTATTTCTGGAATTTTCCATTTAATATTTTCAGACTACGAGTGACTGAAACCGTGGATAATGAAACTGTGGATATGGAGGAATTGCTGTATTTGTAGAATTTAATGTACTTCGGTGTTGTAAATAATTTGGAGTTTGTCTATTGCCTTTCAAGTTTACCACTAGTGGAATATTGGAATTTTTTTCATTTTTAAAATTTTGGTATATATTTTGTCATTCATAAATAACAAGAATTGTATTAGTTTATTCAAAGCTTTGCTGTATATGTATCTAAGTTGGAATCAATTTAATTTAAAATTTAATTGTATACCCATTTTGTTCTTCAAATGAGCTAAATATCTGGTTTATAGTGTTCAGAAAAAATACATACATTCCTAGTCTAAGATTCTTATTTTTTTTAAGTAATAAGATGTAAGGAGAAAAGGCATCAGTTTAAAAGGCTATTACCATAATGCAGAAACACAAGAGTCACAGATAGGTCTTATTCACCCAGACAACTGTGTCTACTAAGTGAGTAATGAGGCATTCAGTAAGTGATGTTGAACACTAGCACTTTGGTGAAGAGATCACAATCCTCATGAGCAGAGCAGAGAGCACTGTGGTAGAGAATTAGAGTTAGGGTATATGTTGTCATTGTTACGGGGAAAAAACTTGCTTTAATTGTGAGAGTGGATATGCATTCTTCTAAGGCTCTGTTAGAAGAAAGGATAATGCACATATTCATTGAGCAAAAACAGTTATATGTTATGTGAATTGTCTCTGACCCAAAAGAAACTCAATGTAATTGAAAAGTTAAGACTTTCATATGTGAAACCATTGCAGACATGACAGAATAACAACCTACCCTAAGCTCTTATGGTAAGTTCTCTTTGTCCAGGAATGCTTAATGTAAGAAGTAGGACTTTAAATGTCCACTGAAGAATTGATAGACTTCCTCATGTTATGATGAAATTCACCTTTGAAGTAGAACATACTATAGCTTTTGGTTGACATGCTTCTTGTAAGCGATGAGTTGCATTGTGGCACAGTAGGAATGATAATCACAGATTCTGATGTCAAATTGTTTGAATCCAAATCGAGATTCCACCACTTACTAACTGTATCACTATAACATGGGGATAATAATAGTATCTTTCTAATAAGGCTGTTAAGGTTTAAAGAGAATAATGCATCTACATGCTGTGGGAGTAGTATGAGTTCTGTGGTCGGATAGATTGGTTCAAATCCCAATTCTGCCACTTATTAAAGACCGTAGGCATTTGGCTTCTCAAGATTCAGTTTTCTCATTTGTAAATGAAGATAATAAAGCATAACTCACAGGGTTGTTGTGATGTTTAAATGAAGCAATTTTTGTAAAGCACCTAGCAGAGTGCCTGCCATATAATAAAAGCTCTGTAAATAATGTTATGTTCTTATACAATCTAAGTCATGTAGAGACTTCAGTTTTCTTTGTATTTCAGGGTGAACCCGGTCTGCCTGGATACCCAGGGAACCCTGGTATCAAAGGTTCTGTAGGAGATACTGGTTTGCCTGGATTACCAGGAAGCCCTGGAGCAAAAGGACAACCAGGCCTTCCTGGATTCCCAGGTAATATTCTTTTTCTTAAATACTTCCTTCTTTTCTTCCTTATTTACTCTTACCAGTATCACAGAGCAAGTTCTTATTTGGTAGACTTGCATTGTTTCTCAACTGGTTGCTGACTAGTAACATAATCTCTATCTCTTTTCCTTTTCTTTGCCCAAATTTCTTTCTGTGTAAAATGAGAATGAGTATTACTTACCCAGCAGGACAATATCCTGTGGGCAGAGAGACTGTTTGGTGAAGCATTTTTCAATCTTTGACTGCTAGCCACAAATCAATTCAGAACCCTTACTATTTTTGTAGGTGATAACATACACTTTCAAGCCCTAGACTTCTGCTGATTTCTCTTAGAAAGTTGTACACATGCACACAGCTGGTGGCTGTTGGTGGAACAATCATGCAGTTCATTCAAATGGCAAGAACTGAGTCATTCAAGCAAAAGATTTTAGCACTACAGTCAAGTCGGTAGCCTGAACTAGATTATTATAGTATCTGCTTGTTTGTGCTTGTATGTTTTTGTTTCTTTTTTTGAATTACACAGTGGCACAGATGAATAGGTCTTTGATTATTTCTTTCTTAACCTTTCTGCTGAAGTGCAGCATACATATGGTAAAGTATACTTAAGTGTACAAGACACTAAATGGGTTTTTACCCATGTTTATATCTTTAAATATATATATGTAACAATATAAAATAATTTTATTCCATAAAGTTTACTCATGCCTCTTCAAAGGGACCCCTCCTCTATCCCACTCCGAGGTAACCACTACTGTCACATCTATCACTATCAGTTAATTTTGCCTGTTATTGAAATTCATGTAAATGGAATCATATAAATGGGTCCTTGTGTCTGACTTTTCTTATATACATCATCATGTCTTTAAAATTCATTTATTTTGTTTCACATATCAGTAGTTTGTTCTTTATCATTGCTGTGTAATATTCCATTGAAGAAATGTACCTACAATCAATTACCTATTCTCCTGTTAATGGACTTTTGGATTATTACCAGTTAGAGACTATTATGAAAAAATATACTACTTAACATGTCTTTTGGTAGGCATACCATTGATATGTCTTATGTAAAAACTTGGAAGTAGAAACACTGAATCATGGGGTAGGTGTACATTTAAGTTTAGCAGATGGCACCAAACAGTTTTACAAAGTGGTTTATAAATTACAGTCTCAAAAGCAATGGATTAAACATCTGTTTGTCCAGTTGTCCACTTCCTGACCATCACTGGGTAGTGTCGGTCTTTCTAATTTTATCTATTCTGGTGAGTATGTAGAAGCATCTTACAGAGATTTTAATTTACATTTTCCTAATGACCAAAAACATTAGCCGCCTTTACATATACGATTGGTATTTGGATAGCATTTTTTAAAGTGTCTTCTCAATTTTTTTGTTTATTTTTAATTGATTTGTTTGAGGTCAGGTATGTTGGCTCATGCCTGTAATCTCAGCATTTTGGGAGGCCAAAGTGAGAGGGTTGCCTGAGCCTGCAAGTTCGAGACCAACTTGGGCAACATGGCGAGACCTCATCTCTACAATAAATTAAAAAACTAACTGGGTGTGGTGGTGCCTGCCTGTAATTCCAGCTACTTGGAAGGCTGAAGCAGAAGGATCACCTGAGCTTAGCAGGTTGAGGCTGCGGTGGCTGTGAGCATGCCACTGCACTCCAGCCTGGGTGACAGAGTGAGACTCTGATTTTTTTTTAAAAAGTGATTTGTTTGCTTCTTTTCTTTTTTCTTATTTTATTTTATTTTGTTATAGAGATGTGGGGTACAAATAAGGACTAACAACACAAGTAGGCTGCATGGAGGTGAAGTTTGGGCCTCCAACTGGCTTCTACTTCCCCTGATTTAGGACCAGGAACCTTTTGTGTTGTTACATGCCCCTCCTTCCTCCCTTCCTCCTCTGGCAGTGCCCAGTGACTGCTGCTCTCTCTTGTGCTAATGTGACTAGTGTTCAGTGCCCTCTTAAGTGTGAGAACATGTGGTACTCAGTTCTCTGTTTCTGTGATAGATCACTAAGTATGATGTTCTCCAACCCCATCCAGTTTGCTTGCTACCTGTGATCCCAGCACTTTGTGAGGCCATGATTTTGTTCTTTATGGTTGTGTAATACTCCATTGTGTATATGTTCTACATTTTCTTTATCCAGTTCACTTTTGATGGGCAGTGGGGTTGGTTCCATGTTTTTGCTATTGTGAATAGTTGTTTGTCCATTTTCTTATTGATTCAGAGCAGTTCACTATATACTCTAGATATGAGTCCTTTGTCAGATACATGTATTGAAAATACGTTTTCCCTGTCTCAGATTTGCCTTTCACTCTCTTAATGCTGACATGTAATGAACAAAAGCTGTTCATTTTAATGAAATCCAGTGGATCAATTTTTTATGGTTAATGCTTTTTGTTACCTTATTTAATACGTATTTGCCTACTTGAGATTATGGAAATATTTTCTTATTTTTTTATAACCTTTTTAATGTTTAAACTTTCATATTTGGGTTTATGATCTGTCTCAAATAGAAACATTTTTATAGCATGAGTTAGGGATCAAGGTTCATTTATTTTCCCACAGAGTTATCCAGTTGCTCTCCACATTTTTTCTTTTTAAAGAACCTAAATTTAGCCAATAAGTTGCAGTCACTCTTTTGTCAGAAAACAGAATGACCATATACATGGAGATCTGTTTCTATATTCTGTATTCTATTCCATTAGCTTTTCTAGTCTTACTTTAACACAACACTGAATTACTATGCATTTTTATTAAGCCTTGAAATCTGGTAGTGTAAGTACTGCAACTTTGAGTCTTTCTTGAAGTTTGGCTTGGTTATTCTAAGTCTTTTGCATAAATTTGGAAACCAGTTTATCAATTTCCACTTTTAAAAAACCTGCAAAGACTTTGATTAGGATTTCAATAGATTGCTAGGTAACTTTGAGAACCGATGTTTTAACTATACTCAATCTTTCAATTCAATGAACATGCTATCTCTTCATTTATTTAGGTATTTAATTTAATTCCACAATATGCTGCACTTCTCATTTTATAAATCTGGAACATATTTTGTTAGATTTATCCTTGGAAATTTGATGCTTTCTGGTGGTATTTTAAGTGGTATAGCTTTTCCCAGTTTATTTTCCAGTTGTGTGTTGGAAGTATATAAAAATAATTGATTTTGGAATATTGAATTTATATGTTAAAAATATTGTTGATCTTACTTATTAAATCTAAACTTTTACAGTTTTTTGTTTTATAAACTAAAATATCACCTCAGATATTTATATATCTTTTTAATTCTTTATACCGTTTATTTCTTTTTCGTAGCTTTCTACACTGCCTAGGGCCTCTAGTACATTATTTAATAGAAGCAGTTGGGCAACCCCTTTGGGTCCCCTCCCACTGTAGGAGCTTTTCTGTCCTCTCAATAAATCCTGCTTTCTTAAAAAAAAAAATGGTTACAGTTGACATCCTTATCGTTTTCCTAAACCCAGAGGAAAGTTCATTGTTTTTCAGTTAAGTGCAATGTTGGTGCCAGGATTTTGGACATATATTTTATTAAATTAAAGAAATTTCTTTCTATTCCTAATCCACTGAGAGTTTGTTTGTTTGTTTGTTATCAAGAATGAGTGTGAGTTGCATCAAATTCCTTTTCTGAAACTACAGAGGTGATCATGGTTTTTTCTCCTTTATTTTGTTAACATAGTGAATTACACTGGTTGATATTTTATGTCAGAATAACCTTGCATTCTTGAGATAAAACTCCAAGATGATCATGCTATATATTATTATTTTTAAATATTTCTGAACTTGATTTGCTATTTTTTTAAGTTGTCTGTGAATCGTATCAGTCTATGATTTCACTGAAGTTGTCAAATTTATTGAAAGAAAGTTGTCGATAATATCCTTGTTTTGTCCTTTAAATTTCTGCACAATATATAGTGAAGTCTGCATTTTAAAATGTTTTGATAGAAGTCATTTTGGTTTGATTCTTTATTTTAATTGATCTTGCTAGACATTCATCAAATTTTATTAATTGTTAAAGATTAACTTTTGCACATGATTTTCTCTACTGTTTGTTTTCTATTTAATTGCTTTCTGCCTCTATCTTTACTATTTCCTACATTCACTCTCTGAATTTAATCTTGTTATTTTTCTGGCTTCTTTAGTTAGATGCTTGCAATCACAGATTTTTCAGCTTTTTCTTCCTAATAAACTTTAAATTTCCATATAAGTGCCTAAGCCAAATCCTACATATTTTGTTCTTTTGTGCTTTTTTTTTAGCATTCAGTTTAAAATATTTTCTAATTTTTCTTTTGATTTCTGTATTTATCCCTAGGTTATTTAGAATTGTAAATTGTTACCCACTTTGCAAATATTTGGGGACTTTCTAGATAGCTTTTTGTTATTAACTTTTAATGTAATTCTATTGTGCTCATAATACATACTTTGTACAATTTTTTAGTACATATTGACACTTATCAGATGGCTTAATTTATGGTTTAACTTGATTAATTTTCTTTGTACCTTTGAAAATAGTTCATACCATGTAATTTTGTGAATTGTTTTAGAAATTCCCATTAGATCAAGTTGGTTGGTAGTGTTGTTAAAATCTTGTGTGTCCCGAGCCAGTGCTCAGTGGCTCAGCCTGTAATCCCAGCGCTTTGGGAGGCTGAGGTGAGTGAATTGCCTGAGCCTGCGGTTCAAGGCCCGCCTGGGCAACTTGCCGAGACCTCATCTCTACAATAAATCAAAAATTAGCCAGGCGTGGTAGCACACGCCTGTAATTCCAGCTACCTGGAAGGCTGTGGTGGAAGGATTGCCAGAACCCAGCAGGTTGAGGCTGCGGTGGCCGGGAGCGGCCACTGCACTTCAGTCTGGGTGACAGAGTGAGACTCCAACTCGAAAAAAAAAAAAAAAAAATCTTGTGTGTCCTTATCAACTTTTTGTCTAATTGTTCATACTGAGAGACTAGTGTTAAAAATTTCCCAATGTGATTGTGGAATTTTCTGTTTATTCCTTTGTTTCTGTCCACTTTTTGCTGTATGTATTTTGAACTTATTTTATTATATATAAATTCAGAAAAATTGTGTCTTCTTGAAGAGTTGACCCTTTTATCATTGTAAAAGGGTCAAGATACTTTTTTTTTATAAAACGTTTTTCTTTGGAATCTTCTTTGTGTGATATTAATATGGATATTCAGATTCTTTATGCTTAGTGTTTGTATGAATATCTCTATATATTTTGTTTGTTTGTTTCTGGAGTTGAGGGTCTCAATCTGTTGCCCAGACTGGAGTGCGTAGCACACTTACAGCTCACCACAGCCTCAACCTCCTGGACTCAAGTGATCCTTCTCCCTCAACCTCCTGAGTAGCTGGGACTGCAGGCATGTGCCACCACACCCAGCTAATTTTTTTTAACTTTTTGTAGAAACAGGATCTCCCTATGCTGCTCAGGCTGTTCTTGAACTCCCAGGTTCAAGGAATCCTCCTGCGTTGGCCTCCCAAAGTGCTGGGATTACAGGCATGAGACACCATGCCCCACCACATGTTTTATTTTTTGCTTGTCTGTATATTTAAAATGTGTGTCTTATGAACAAACATATACTTGTATTTTGATTTTTTTTCAGTCTGACAGTCTTTTCCATTTATTTGGAGTGTTTAGTCTACTTATATTTAAAGTAATTGTTGTTATGTTTGGTTTTAGTCTACTCTCTTGCTGTTTGCTTTCTGTTTGTCCTTTTCCCCTCCTTTCCTGTTCTCTTTTGGGTTAATGAAGTATGCTTTGATATTCTGTTCTATCTCCTCTATTGGCTTTTAATCTATTCCTCTTTCTGCTATTTTTAAATAATTGCTCCAAGGATTTTAATGGACACTCCTAATTTACCACACTCTGTATTAAATTAACATATGACTTCACACTTAATGTAAGATCCATACAATGATATTATTTTATTTGCATCTAATTTTGTCCTTTGTGTGATTTTGTTCATATATTTTACTTTGATATAGGTAATAAATCTTCAATTAATTGCTATTATTATCACTTTAAATAGTTCATTTACTTCTACAGCATTAAATATGAGAAACAGAACAAATTTTTTTTTTTTTTTTTTTTTT
>NW_007258966.1:0-20411 GCF_000164805.1 Carlito syrichta | reverse complement strand
CCGCGCCCAGCTGATTTTTTGATTTATTGTACAGATGAAGTCTCGCTGCCCAGGCGGGTCTCGAACCTGCGGGCTCAAGGAATCCACTCACCTCAGCCTCCCAAAGGCGCGGGATTACAGGCTGAGCCACCGAGCCCGGCTCCAGAACAAATTTTTATATTTTCGGTGTTCTACCTTCCTAAGTTTCAAACTTTCATTTGGTGTCATTCACTAAAGTCTGATATTTTTCCACTATCATTTATTGTAAAGTGATTTTATTGGTGACAAATTTTCTCACATTTAATTTATTTGAGAATGTCTTTATTTTGTTTCATTTTAAAGAAATTTTCACTGGAGCTAAAAGTCAATTATTGATTTTTTTCAGCACTTTAAGTATTTCACTTCTTTTGGTTTCTGTTCTGTCTGAGAATGAATTGGCAATTATTTTTATTGTTTTTCTCCTTCATGTTATATCTGTTTTTTCTCTGAATACATTTAAGATTTTCTCTTTGTAATTGGCTTTCAATAGCTTTTTGGGATTAGTTTTTATTGTATTTATTCCACCTTGTATTCATTGATATTCCTGGAGCTGCAGAGTTGTTTTTTTAATAACTTTGAAAAATCCCAGCTATTGTATCTTTATATACAATCATGCATTGCATAACAATATTTTGATCAATGACAACCCATATATATGGTGGTGGTCCCATAAGATTATAATGGAGCTGAAAATTTCCTGTCCCTAGTGATATCATAGCTATAGTAATGTAGTAGCACAATGTATTTGTCATATGTTTGTGGTGATGCTCATATATACAAACCTACCAATCAAATAAAATTATAGCACATACAATTATGTATAATATATAATACTTGATAATAAAAGACTATGTTACTGGTTTATGTATTTATTATACAGTATTTTTTATGATTATTTTAGAGTGTACTTCTTCTACGTATTAAAAAACAAGTTAATTGTAAAACAGCCTCAGGCAGATCCTTCAGGGAGTTTTCTAGATGAAGGTATTGTTATTATAAGAGATGACAGCTCCATGTGTGTTATTGCCCCGAAGACCTTCTAGTGGGACAAAATATGGAGGTGAAAGACAGTGATATTAATAATCCTGATCCTGTGTAGGCCTAGGTTAATGAATGTGTTTTTCTTCATTTTTAACAAAAAAAGTAAAATAATAAATAATTTAAAATAGAGAAAAGCTTATAGAATAAAAATATAAAGGTAAAAAATTTTTACCACATGCAATGTGTTTGTAATTTAAGCTTTGTATTGTGAAAAAAGAATTAGAAAGTTAAAACAACAAATTTATAAAGTAAAAAAGTTACAGTGAACTAAGGCTAATTTATTATTAAAGAATGTAAATATTTTATATATGTAGGATAGCCTGAATGTACAGTGTTTATAAAGTCTATAGTAGTATACAGTAATGTCCTAGATCTTCAGTTTACTCATCACTTGCTCATTGACTCACCCAGAGCAATTTCCAGTCCTGCAAATTCTATTCATGGTAAATGCCCTACACAGTTATACTATTTTTATCTTTTATATCATATTTTTACTGTATCTTTTATAGTCAGGTATATTTCGATACACAGATACTTACCATTATGTTACAATTGCCTGTAGTATTCAATACAATTACATGCTATACAGGTTTATACCCTAGGAATAATAGGCTATACCATATAACCTAGGTGTGTAGCAGACTATACCATCTAAGTTTGTGTAGGTACACTCTATGATGGTCACACAATGACAGAATCGCCTAACAACTCATTTCTCAGAACGCATCTCAGTTGTTAAGTGATGCATAACTGTATTTCTCCTGTCACATTTTATCCTCTTCTTTTAGGAATGCAATTATATGCACATTATATCACTTAATATTGTTTCATAGGTCACTGAGGCTCTAGACGTATATTTTTTTCACCTATACTCTTCCTGTGCTTAAATTTGGATAATTTTTATTTACTACCTTCAAATTTACTGATACTTTTTTTCTGATATGTTCAATATTCTGTTAATCTCCACACAAAATTTTAATTTCCATTTGATTCTTTCTTGAATTACCATTTTTTCACTCATTATATACATCTTTGCTTGCAGATTCTTTAACATCTTACAGCTATTTTATTTTTTTCAGTCAAAGTCTCACTCAAGCTGGAGTGCAGTGGCATGCTCACAGTTACTGCAGCCTCAACCTGTTAGGCTCAGGCAATCCTTCTGTCTCAGCCTTCCAAGTAGCTAGAACTTCAGGCATGCACCACCATGGCCGGCTGATTTTTTCGATTTATTGTTTTGATTTATTGTAGAGACGAGGTCTCACCATGTTGTCCAGGCTGTTCTCGAACCCCTGGGCTCAGGCAATCCTCTTGCATCCATCTCCCAAAGTGCAGGGATTATAGGCATGAGCCACCGCACCCGACTTCTTATAGGTATTTTAATTTTTTTTTATTTTTTGCTTATTCATACATTCCAGATAGCCATGAGTTTATTTCTATTGGAAATATTTTTTTTCTTTTGGATAAGAGTCACATTTTCAAATTTCTTCACATCTGGTCTTTTTTAAATTATAGATTGAATGCTGTGGATAGTATAGTGTTGAAATTCTGGATTCTATTAAATTTCATGAAGAGTGCCAAATATTGTTTCAGCAGGCAGTTCAATTAACCAGAAAATCAACTTGATGTTTCAGTGATGGAGTTTTAGACTTTGTTACAGCAGGGCTATTTCCATTGCCCCTGGTCTTAGGTGTGTCCCTTAAATCTGGTATATGGGCTTTACTCTTAATGTGTGACTCTTCTGGGGTCATTTCTTTTGAAAATTTTCATTTCATATTTCTTATTTCTTATAGTGAAGTCTGTTGGCAGCAAATTATCTTAGCTATCCTTCATTTAAAAATTCTTCAGTTGTGCTTTCATTTGTTGTCGAGCTATATGACAGAATACTAAGATCCTTGCCACCAAGATTCCTGGCCCCTGGTTATTCAGTCAAAGACTAATGTAGGTACCGCTGTGGAAAAATTTTACAGATATGATTAAACTCTCAAATCAGTTGATTTAAGATATGAAGGTAGTTTTAGTGGACCTATTCTTTTTTTTTTTTTTTTTTTGAGTTGGAGTCTCACTCTGTTGCCCAGGCTGGAGTGCAGTGGCATGCTCATGGCCACCGCGGACTTGACCTGCTGGGCTCAGGCGATTCTTCCTCCTCAGCCTTCCAAGTAGCTGGAACTACAGGCACGTGCTACTATGTCAGCTTATTTTTGTGATTTATTGTAGAGACGATGTCTCACCAAGTTGTCCAGGCTGATCTCGAACGCCTGAGCTCAGGCAGTCCTCTCGCTTCAGCCTCCCAAAGTGCTAGGATTACAGGCTTCAACCACCGTGCCTGGCCTCAGTGGGCTTATTCTAGTCCCGAGAGTTCTTTGAAAGCGAGTGTTTTCTCCAACTGGTGGCTGAAGAGGAAGTCAGAGAGATTCAGAGCATGTGAGGGATTTCACATAAGAGAGGATCTCCATGGCTGAGATGGAGAAGGTCCTTGAAATAGAAATGCAAGTGACCTCCAGGACCTGAGAATGGTTTCTGGCAGCCAGTTAACAAGGAAACAGGGACCTCAGTCTTGTTTCCCCAAGGAACTAAATTTAGCTGGCAACCTGAGTGAGCTTGGAGGTACATCTTTTCCCATAGCTTCCAGATAAGAGCCTAGCCAAACCAACAGCTTGATTTTGGCTTTGTGAGATGCTAAGCAGAGAGCCCATCTCATCTATGCCCAGAATGTTGCCTACAGAAACTGCGAGATAATAAATGGGTATTGTCTTAAGTCATTAAGTTGGGGTAATTTGTTACGTAGCAGTAGAAAACTAATGCATTGCTCTTCTGGTCATTCTTCAAGTTTTGACTTCCCTTCCGAATATACCTGTTAGTGCTTACTTTAGAGTTCTTGAATAGTTGCTTTTTGTATTCTGTCCAGTTTTTATTATAATTAGTGTGACAACAAAGAGTCTGTAGTGGGCTTATTCTATCTTGACTGACCTCAAACATCATTAGGGGGTAAATTTAATAACATAATTCCCCATGTGTATTTACTGAAAACTATAAAACCTGCTATAAGAAAAGTTTAAATACCAACATAAATGAAGATATAGATCATATTTATGGGCTGGAAGATCAAAATTGTTAAAAATGCTAGTTGTCCCCAAAGTGATCCATAGATTAGAAGTGATTCCAGTTAATAACCCAACTTTTTGTTTTGTTTTGTTTTTTAACAATTGGCAAGCAGATTCTAAAATGTATAAGGGAGGACCCGCCCAAAAAACAGAATTTATTTATCAAAAAATGTGTATTTATTCTTACACGTTTAACCTTTAGTCACCTTCAAAGTACTCCTTGTTTGTTGCAATACATCTGTCAAGATGCTTTTTCCACTGCTCAGAACAGTTTTTGAAGTTGTCCATTTTGATGCCTTTTAGTCCTTCTGCTGTTTTTTGTTTCACTTCTTCCACATCGGCAAAATGTTTCCATTTGAGAACTTTTTTCATCCAGGGAAACAAGAAAACATCACTTGGGGTGAGATCAGGTGAATAGCAAGGGTGGAACAAGAGGGTCATGTTGGTTTTGGTTGAAAACTGCTGAACACTCAGCGTGATGTGGGCAGGTGCGCTCATAAATCACCCATCATGAAATGGGCAAACGTGCTGAAAGAATCTTAAAAAAAAAAAAAAGTCACTGAAGCTGAATGCAGCTTCTCACAACAACACTAACTGGTACGCTGATGCTAATGGGTTCCTAGAACACTTACATAGCCAGGGAAGACTGTACTAGAAGGGGCCCACCCTCCAAAAAATAACTCTGGATTTTTTTTGGTTCCCCTTCATATATGGAAGGGATATAGATTACCCAAAACAATATTGAAAAGGTAAATGGAAGATTTTCATTACTTGATTTTAAGATACAGTTATTAAGGCAGTGTGTTACTTGCATAAAAATTGATACATAGATCCATGGAAAAGAATATGGAGCATAGAAAGAGACTCATATTATGCAGTAACTTGACTTCTGGTAAAGATACCAAAGAAATTCAACAGAGAAAGCAGTCTTCAGCAAATGGTCCTGTAACATCCAGATGTTCATATGGGGATAAAAATGAAATTCAACTCATATATTACATAATGTAGAAAAAATATTTTGAAGTCTATCTTAATCCAAATATAAAAGCTAAAACCATATTTTCATGACTTGGAGTAGGCCAAGTTTTCTTAGAATACAGAAAGCAGTAATTGTAAAAGAAAAGGAATTCACCCATATATTAAATTTAAAATGTAAAACTTTTGTTCATCAAAAGACACCACTAGGAATATGAATAGGAAAGCCACAGGCTAGGAGAAAATATTTGCAGAATATACATCTGACAGATGACTAATATTTGGGATATTTAAAGACCTTCTACATCTCAATAATAGCAGGACAAACACTCAATTTTGAAAAATGGACATATTTCACAAAAGAATATATATGAATGGCAATAAGCACATGAAAAGGTCATCAATGTCACTATCCATTAAAGAAATACAAATTGAAATCACAATGAGGTAGCTCTACATATCTACCAGAATGGCTATTATTAAAGCAACTGATATTATGTAGGCTGTGCAAAAATTTGAAACTGGAATTCCCACATATTGTTGTGAGTGTAAAATGATTAGGCAGTTTTTATAAAACACAAGGTACACTTACTTTTTGACTTAGCAATTCCACTCCTTGGTATCTACCCAAGGTAAATTAAGACATATGTCCCCAAAAAGACCTGTGAGAAATATCCATAGATGCTTTATTTATAATAGCTAAAAACTGGGAATAGAACAGGTTTTCATAAATAGGAAGATGAATATTCATAATAGCTAAAACCTGGCAACAACCCAAATGTCCAAAAACATGAATTGAATTTAAAAAGTGTGGTATACTCATACAATGGAATCCTACAAAATCTACCAATGTAATGTGGTGGTAGTTATTTTTATGTTTTTGAATATATAATAATGCTGGCTTCTGAATAAATACATTTAAAATATAAAAGTTTTTTTTTGTTGTTGTTTTTTTTTGAGTTGGAGTCTCACTCTGTCGCCCAGACTGGAGTGCAGTGGCCGCTCCCAGCCACTGCAGCCTCGACCTGCTGGGCTCCGGCGATCCTTCCGCCTCAGCCTTCCAAGTAGCCGGAATTACAGGCATGCGCTACCACACCCGGCTGATTTTTTGATTTATTATAGAGATGAGGTCTCGCTGCCCAGACGGGTCTCGAACCTGCAGGCTCAGGCAATCCACTCACCTCAGCCTCCCAAAGGCATGGGATTACAGGCTGAGCCACCGAGCCTGGCTTAAAAGTATTTTTTTAAATGGCTAACAAACACCAGCATCTTTTGGGTTCCTTTTTGTTCTTTGCTGTATCTATGCTAACCCTGTAAATTGTAAGTTTGAATTGTAGTTCTTAAAGCAATATAGTTTTTCTTTTATTTTTAAATTGAGCTTTTTACTCTAGGACCCCCAGGACCTCCTGGACCAAAAGGTATTAATGGCCCTCCTGGGAACCCTGGCCTTCCAGGAGAACCTGGTCCTATAGGTAAGCATTAAAAGTAAGCGTTTGCTCTTTTGTAAAACTAAGGCTTATCATATTTGTTTTGGGAAAGTTAAATTATATTCACTTTGGGAAAGTCAAAACATATTCAGTTGTGAATGTTTCAAGCGAAGGAAACATGGTGATCATTCAATTAACACTGCCTGTTAGGTACAAAGTGAACAACTCTTAATAAAAAGTACTTTAAATTGTCATTATGAGATCTTATTTTCTAGGTTCAACTTTTCCAGGGAAAGTTAATTCAAGTGTCCTGTAACAGAAGCTCTGATTTTTTTATAATGACAAGCAGTAGCAATTTTTGTTTTGTTTATTGATTTCTAAAGTTCATCGCTTTCTTGGCCCCATATGAAGCCTGTAATGTACCCCACCAGCCCTTGAACCTCAATCTCTTGGATATTCTAAAGCCATATTAAAATAAAGAACTGAAAAATTTTAGATGTGGGTGACTTTTTCTTATTTTTATTATCTTCCTTCATTTTTATGACATTTCGTGATTCAAGGAAGTGTCTCAGAAACACTTTGTGTCTTTTGGATATAACAGTTCTAAGCCAATGTAGAAATAATGGGACATATGGAAGGAAAAGGGAGTGGAAAAGCTGCGTGTAACCTGCTGTGCTTTATTCTTCAGGTGGTGGAGGTCGTCCTGGGCCACCAGGGTCTCCTGGTGAAAAAGGTAAACCAGGTCAAGATGGTATTCCTGGCCCAGCTGGACAGAAGGGTGAACCAGGTGCTGAAATTTTTTTTCATTTTTTTCCAAATTTTCTAATTTCCTTCTTATCTACTTTAACTTGGCCTTTTTCTTACTCACAGTGAAATTATATATTTTTTTCTTATCTTCTAAGCAGCCACATACTTTTCTTTCCCTAATTACCTTCTTCCTATTGATCCTGAGAATATTAGCTCATGTTTGTTGATCAGGTTGTCTTTCTCCTACAAAAAAATTCATATCCTTTCTTGTCCAGTTGTTTACATCAAGAAGTTACCCAGCATTTTCAAATTTCTGCATGTTCTACTATGTAATCTATATTTCATGTATGTATTTTCATACAAGTATATAAAGTTATTTAATACTCCATCATAAATAGAATATATGTTTATTTAGCTTTCTCATGTTAGCATTGTAGTTCTGTATTAGAAATAAATCTGCATATTTCATATAATATGCATTGGTGTTCTTAGTAAAAATCTCATGATCTGAAAATAATTTGTCCTTGTTTCACCTATTATTATCCACTTGAATTTTTTTTTAATACTCTGACAGGTCAACCAGGCTTTGGAATCCCAGGACCTCCTGGACTCCCAGGACTTTCTGGTAAACCTTAATAAAATATGCTTAATCAATCCATGAAATGACAATATTCTCTAAGGCATTTGTTTTTCCATCTTTACCATTTGCTGTTATAAAATGCACATAAAAACCCAGATAATGCAAAACTAGACTTACACTTTAAAGCATTTATTATTTAGCAACTTAGTATAAGAAGTTATGCTATAAAAATGCATCCCTAGCCGGGCTCGGTGGCTCAACCTGTAATCCCACGCTTTGGGAGGCTGAGATGAGTGGATTGCCTGAGCCCGCGGGTTCGAGACTCACCTGGGCAACTTGGCGAGACCTCATCTCTACAATAGATCAAAAAAATTAGCCGGGCGTGATAGCGCATGCCTGTAGTTCCAGCTACTTGGAAGGCTGAGGCGGAAGGATCGTCAGAGCCCAGCAGGTCGAGGCTGCTGTGGCTGGGAGCGGCCACTGCACTCCAGTCTGAGTGACAGAGTGAGACTCCAACTAAAAAAAAAAAAAAAAATGCATCCCTTAAGGAAATTCACATGCATATATCTCTTCATTGACTTCAGAAATAAATGCTGAGGAAATGATAAAGAGAGAAGGCAAAATTGTAAGAAGAGGTAGATTTCACTGCATTTTAAAAAACACGTTAAGCTAGGGGAAAAAGATATTCTTTTCTCCCCATGGAAACAATATCAAGATAAGGAAACTCTATAGAAATACATACCAGTAATAAAAATGTTTCTTGAAAGCTTCATCTTAATATATGTTTTGCATATTTAGATGATTATTTGCACACGTACATCTGCTTTCCCTCTCTTATGTTTACTCTCACTGAAAGTACTAAATAGCTAATAGAGAGACTGAACCTGCTTACAGATATGTATGTTTATGTTCTGAAATTACTACTGACTATTCTATGGAGGCTTTTCTCAAACCACACATAGATATTCTGCTATCTTCCTCATGATCCCAACATGAAAATTATTACTTTGATGTGCTACTATTATATTTCTCTTAAACAGTGTTGTAGAAAAAGTGTTGAAAATAGTTTGTCTAGACTGTGATTATAAGTATTAGGTAGAATGTTCTTCAAGGATACATAGCAACCATTGAAAATACATATATTTTATTAGTCTCAAAATTAGACTCAAAATATTTGTTTTAAAATTTTCTCTGGCCATATTGAAACTGTTCTTGAAAATGCTTTATACTATTTTTATTTTTTCTATCTATTTTTTTGACAACTGCTGGTCATGGGATCATTGTTCTATGTCTCAATACAAAGGGTACCTTTTAGGATGAAAGCTATTATTGTTTTTACATTTCTTTTTAAAACAATTTTTTTATATCTTTTAATTTTTTTATTTTAAAGATGTGGGGTACAATTCAGAGTTTGGTATACAAATGTTCATTATGCAGGTAACCTTGTTGATGAGGCATGCCACCCCTCCCCCGGCAGATTCCCACTACTGCTGATCCCGCATCCCTCCCACTCCCTGGCAGTTTCCCACTACTATGTGTATTCCAATAAACACTTCTGATAACAGATGCATATCTATTTAATAGGAAGAATTGTTTTCTGGGTGAGTTTGAGATTTGGTGGGAGATAGATATAACCCTTGTGAATTCCATTAATTGCTCTCATAGATGTGAATAGCTTTAGCTTTATAGACAAGCCTGTAACTCAGTATTATTTAATGTGCTCTTTAATGTCACTTTATTTTCATAGGTCAAAAGGGTGATGGAGGATTACCTGGCATGCCAGGAAACCCTGGCCTTCCAGGCCCAAAGGGTGAATCAGGCTCTCACGGTTTCCCTGGTGTGCAGGGTCCCCCAGGCCCTCCTGGTTCTCCAGGTCCAGCTCTGGAAGGGCCAAAAGGCAGCCCTGGGCCCCAAGGTCCTCCTGGGAGGCCAGGTATGTCCATGAGTGGTAGGGGAATGGTCTATTTATTAGTTGATTTATTTCATTTTGCTGACAGGTCATTCAGTCTTTAAGACTTTAAAAATTCCCAGTACTTTGGGACTCTGAGGCGAGAGGATAACCTGAGCCCACAGGTTCGAAACCAGCCTGGGCAACATGGCGAGACCTCATCTCTACAATAAATTTTTTTAAAAAAATTAGCCGGGCACAGTGGCACACACCTGTGGTTCCAGCTACTTGGAAGGCTGAAGTGGAAGGATCACCTGAGCCCAGCAGGTCGAGGCTGCAGTGGTAGTGAGGGTGCCACTGCACTCCAGCCTGGGTGACAGAGTGAGACTCTGACTCAAAAAAAAAAAAAAAAGGAAAAAAAAAGATTTTAGAATTTGTAATGTAAGAACTTCTTACAAGTAAGTATCTTGGTTTATACCTAACTCCATCCATTTTCATGGCATCTAATAATTCTTTTTAGAAATACCTTTTATCATTTGCTTGAAGTTGAAGTAAAACAAAACAACCCGGAAGAAAAGAAGGAAATTGACGTTTTATTAATCTTGTTATTAAACATAAAACTATACTGATAACCTGGCAGCAAAATGCCATCTGCATTTTTAAATGTGAGCTTCTCAGCATGTCATCACAGAAATCATTTTAGTGATCACCCAATAGATGCTTGTGGTCTATACCAAAAGTATTGCTATGGTTCTGTCATATGATCAGCAAAAGTCACCAGGCGCAATAAAATTTTTTTTATTTTCCATAGGAACTAGGCAATCAAATTTGTCTTCAACATCACAGCATGATCAAATTGACTAGTGATCTCTTCATACCAACTTCATGTCTATACCTCACTTGTCTTGTGTTCACAGCTCTAGTAGTGTCCATTTTGCATCCAATGTTCACCTTTGCACTTTGTGTCTACACTGTGTCATTTCATTTTACTAATTTTGGAAATGCTTGTTTTCATCCTGGATTAATGTTGCTGTGCCTAGTCACTGGTGATAGATTATTAACAGTTTTTTGAGATTTGATATTCAATTTTTATATTTTTGGTAATTGAAAACTTGTTTTTTATTGATTTTTTTTAAATAAGAGAAATCTAAGGTTAAAAAACAAAGTAATTGCCCTTTTAACCTTTGAAAGTCTCTGACATTTAAATAATGCATTTAAAAATGAGAAATTTCCTTTAAGTTACAGTAAAATTGTAGTAAAAGTGATTAGAATTTAAGAAGTGATTGGAGTAAAAGTGATTGGAGTTAATTTTAATATATCCTAAAACATGGATTAAATGGGATCGCATACTGTGTTCAAAGGATTATTTTCAAAACGTGATTTTATCTGATCTGACTTAACTCTTCATAGAAAATACTATTTAAGGTTTTGCCTTTGTTTACTACTGTAGAAAACCAGTGAAAATCTCCTCAGCCACATTAACTCTCTTGCATGTAATGTAAAGAAATGAAGCAAGTATCTTGCTTCGTTTTGCATGCAATCATTCAAATAAACCAAACTGTTATCCTTTTTATATTCTAATCAGCACTGTGGTTATTCATTCTTACCAGTAATGGTTCTCACTGTTGAACATTACTTTGAAATATGGCAGCATAAAGCCATTAGTCACAAAGGTACTTTAAAAATTATCCTTTTTAAAGAATATTAACAAAAGTAGTTAGAAAAACACACACCTGATTAGTGTTTGTGACTTCTCAATTTGTTTCATGAACTATACATTAAAATGGAATTTTAAACCAAATGACTTGTCTAACTGGTTGTTCTTCATCTGAAGTCTCAGTAATGATTATTATAAAAGTAATTTTGGACATTTCAAAATATGCCACATATGCTATTTTCAATTCAGAGTTGATGCTAAGTGGTGATAATTTGGTTTATATACAGATGCATGAACATGAACTTTCAGAGTGTTCTTTTATTGAATTAAACTTTAACTCGAAAGTATTTCATGTAATGATTTTTTAGTTTCTTGATATGTCTAACAATTTTGATATTTTTCCTTTTTGTTAATGATGACATTGGGCCTTGGTGAACTTTGATCCCTATCCAGGTCCTACAGGTTAGCTCCTTAACTCCAAAGTAATAACTGCATGAAGTTTGAAATTTTTCTTATATATTTATATACATATATTTTATGTGTGTGTGTATATATACATATATGTGTGTATGTATATGTGTGCGTGTGTGTGTGTGTGTTTGTATACACCTGTACCTAAGATTTTCAAGTACCTAAGATATATTTTAAGAGCATATATGCCAATTCAATTATTACATGGTGGCCTATCTCTATAAGTTGTTAAGAACTTGTAGAACCTAGTGTTTCTCTCTGTTGGAATGACCAAAAATTTCCTAATTAGGAAAACTAATTTTAATATTTCAAAATTTTTATATTTGTGTCATTTTAATTGAAAATTCATAGTACTCAAAAGAGCATTGTATAATATTTTACCTTTCCTTTGAAGCAGAGTATATTTCTTATGTTTACATAATATCTGTTCATGCAAATGAAATTGAACTATCTTTTAAAAAGATATTCTTTTTTTAAACATGTGTTTTCAGATCCTGCAAATATATAATTCTTGACTTGCCATACCTTTTTCAGGTTTTCAAACCATCCCATCTTCACAATATGGGTTGTCACAAAGTTCTAAATTCTACTATTGTGAAAAAAAGGACTAATAAACACAGAGTTAAAAAATTATATGCAACCAGTACAGATTAGAAGGCTCTTAATCATATTTTCATCATATACATATAAACAGTACACACCAAAGAACAATTACCAAGAGCTACCCAATGGAAAATTGCTGATTCATAGTGAAAGATGTTCTCCCAATCAGCAGAAAAGAACCACACATATTTGAATGTATTTATTATAATTCAAAATAGTCCTTTTCAAATTGATAAGAGGGAGTTAAAAGGGAAAAAAATGTATGCCTCATGAGGTCTGGTTATTCAGAGTAGCAGAACATTTTTTTTCTTATAAATTTAAAATGTATAGTTGTTCAAGATTGGTTTAGGAAGCTATATATTTGTATCTGAATTGATTCCCTAGTCTCTTACTTCCCCACAAATCCATTATTTAATAGAACCAGAGAATGTCAGATCTACATAGGACCTAAGTTCTACCCATGTCAAAGAGAAATTCACTGGACACTTGTTAAAGATGGCAAGATGGATTTTATTCAGGATTATTAAAACAGAAGAGAAAGTACTGCAATAGGAAAGAGAGACTGAGCTCAACTTCAAATACAACAAAGACAAGTGGCCATTTATAGCCAAGGAACAGAGTAAGAGGGTTCGTGATGGAAAATTACTAAGAAGAAACATTAAGCATAGGGGGCTTCTTGCTAAACTGACCTAACAGGATTTTTGCTAAAAATTGAGCAAGGACTTAGACATCAACGATGAGGGATGAGAAACTAGATCAGATATAAAAGCTGGAGGGAATCGCCCCAAACTGATTCGGAAGGGCTCTTGCTGTAACTGTGTTTGTCAGGCCAAAAACAGGGCCCAAGGATCAGGCCTAGTAGAGAAGAGAGCTCCAGAGCCTGTTTAAAGTTGGTCAACCAGAGGGTCTTTGTCACATGAGAAAACTGAGACCCAAAGAAGTTAAGAAGGTTGCTGCAGATGATACTGATACTGGCATAGCTGAGGCTCTGACTTAAGGCTCCCAGTATTCAGTTAAATTTCTATTCTACCAGTAACACCATATCATCCTTCCACAAAGGCTTGATGCCTATGATCTGGCCTTTTTTTCTAGTTATAAATATAAGTGATGGAGCAAAACTGCTTCTGCTGTTTTAGAAGATTCTTAGTCATAGCGGACTGGGCCCTGCATTCACTTTCTTGTTTTCTACTACCTCAAAAGCTTCATCAATCCCTAGTAACTGTGTCTTGTGTTCTTCCTAAATGGATGTTATCAAAAAAAGTAAGATAGTACATGCTGTTTAACTATCACCAAGATAAAGAGAAGACTAGGGGGTACTTTGAAGTAATTTCCCTTGTCTGACCTTCATAGAATTCTGCTACCTTGGTTACTGCTAGACTAAAGTGTTAGCTAGGAGATTCATTTCTTCTGAGGCACTATAAATGTATTCGAAGAAGAAAAAGACAATTAGTCACATTACTTTAAAACCAATTTAGGCTTAACACAGTGGCTCACGCCTATAATCCCAGCACTTAGGGAGGCAAAGGCAAGAGGATTGCTGAGCTCGGGTTTGAGACCAGCCTGAGCAACATGGCGAGAGCTTGTCATTACAATAAATCAAAAAATAAAAATTAGCTGGGCGTGGTGGCTCATGCTTGTGGTTCCAGCTACTTGGAAGGCTGAGGTTGAAGGATCATTTGACCTCAGCAGATCAAGGCTGTGGTGGCCATGAGCGTGCCACTATTCCAGCCTGGGTGACAGAGACTCCGACTCAGCAACAACAACCACAACAAAACAGTTGAACAACTTCTTGTTTACCAAATGTGTGCTCTAAACCACATAGTTGTTGGAACTTGGTCTGTGTGGTGTTGTTTTATCTGCAACAGACGAGGATTACAGCTTTGAGTGGAAACCGAATTTAAAATGTATCAGTCAATTTATCAGTGTATCTTTAATAATTGTCACTTATGTACAAGACTTTAGGCTTTTGTTTTGTTTTTTCTTGTGTGGTTTGAAAAATAATGGATTGAGAGGCTTATACACAAAATTGACTTGGCATATAACTCATTAAAATTAAATTTAGAAAAGAAAGTCTTAAAGTTTTGCTATGATATGATCCAAAGTTTTCCTTGCTACTGACTCAAACTGAAATGTCATAATTCAATTAAATATTCTTCCAAGAGTTATTGTTATTGGTTCTTCTATGTCAAACACACATATAAAATTTCTTTACTCAGCCTCTGAATTATCTTAGGTAGGAATTCTAATTTATTTAACTAATTATGTGTTCAGACTCTGCTCTAAGTATTGTCTTGAGTTAATTTGCTGTATGTGATTTAGAAGCCATGTAAACAAACTGAAACCAATATTTAGCTTTCTAAATTTCAAAGTATTAAATGCTTTAAAAATCTTATTATTAGGCAGTTGTTATAATGTTCTCTATTTACATGGAATACCACCATTTACATTATATAATGTTCTTTTATTATAAGCTCCTTGAGGGCAGAGTTTGGATCTTGCTCATCTTTTGTATTCCCTGTAGCACCTTGCACATGGCAGATATTAGGTCGATACTGTAAACATTAAATTTGATTTTTAAAATAATTCTGTGGGGGAGATTAGGGCAGATAACACTATTCCCATGATGTGGGAAAGAAAACAAGCTCACAAAGATTGAATTGTCCAAAGTCATGTAGTTACTAAGTAGCAGAGTCAAGAATAGATCCTAGGTCTTCTAACTCCCAGGATTCAGTTCTGTAGCACAATTTATTCTCTTTAACATTCAGTGTTTATAAATCATAGCAAGACTTGTAAGAGAAGAAAATTGTGTTTATAATCAATTAACACTAACCAAAGGGCATTCTATTTGTAGGCTTTTTATCTTTTTATTTAATGATCCTTCTTTTAATAGTGAATAGCCTGGCTTAATATGTGCATTGAATAATAATAAAGTAAATGTGATATTTTCTGTGGTTTGGGGTGGGGATATTGCATGCCAAAGTATTTTGAAGCACCCTTTCACTGATAGTCTTCGCATCTTTGGAAAATTTGAATCTTTATTTTCAGGTTTAATAGTGTAAAAATATATATTGGCTTTTTCTCTTTAAGTAACTTATTGCAAATTATAATGCACAGAAGAAAGCCTCCTGATGAATTATGAAAAAAATATAATGTAGTTGTATGGAGTGGTTTTCAAATACAAACAGAAGTGCAGTTGGTAATAGCCACTGGATACCCGTGTTTTGATTTTTCTATTCAGTCACCTGTGATATTTGTATTTTTTGACAATGAGGCCTGTAAAGTTAACTACATCTTCTTAGGGCATTCTGAACATAGCAAGAATTTTGCACCTGGTGTTTCTACTAAAGGATATCAGAAACCAAGATAAACAAACATTTATTCAAATTTACTCCTTTGCTAAAGGAACTGAAGGCTGTCCATGAAATGGTCCTATCTTGCCAACTTTAATGTTTTGAGAAGCTAACCTATGGAAAGCCACAGTAGTAGTGTTAACATGCTATCCTCAGTAGAGTTTTTAATTTTTTAACTTAATATTAAGACCAGTAGCTTATTCTCTAGAAAAAGCTCTATTTGAAAAGGTTTGGCTCTCCATACTTCTATATTGTTCTGTTTGCATACTGATTATGCTGTAGGTATAAGAAATGCTGGCAAAGAAGATTATTGTTTAACTTGTGTTATAATGTGAACCAATTCTAACTCATAATCTTATTTTGTACTGTGTGATGTCTGATACTGCTAACATCGATCTTTGGGCTTTGGTGAACTCTGATCTTCCCAGGTTTTCAAGGTTAGACCCTTCACTAGTCAATTTTTTTAATACTTTGTATGTATAAGAGAAATGCATTTTTTTGCTATAATTCAGAAGTCATTGAAGAATACTGTTATCCCCAAATACTACCTGCTGGGGTTTTAACATTTTGATGAAGGTAATGTAACTTTATAATTGAGTTTTAAATGACATTAGGACTTTGTGGTTGCAATTGTTTATAATAGGTAATAAATACATAAAGACATGTTGAATTTTAAATGGAACTATGCTTATTTTTACCTTCAAAATGGAATTGAGATATTAAGCAAGCATCTGGCCCATTTATAATCTCTGCATATTGACTTTATTTTCTTGAAATTTGGTTACCTCAGATTACCCTGATCTGTGAGTTCATGGTTATATTCAGTAATGAAAGAGAGAAACTATTGAATACTGTTAAAAATAAAATCTATGTTCTTATTGTTATTAATAACTCATTAAACTTGAGGAACTCTAAACATCAGGTCTGAATTGACATGTAAATTTCCCAATATTTCCTTTTAATTGCAAAAAGAGGAGTGCCCTGAATTTTTAAAAATAATACAGTTTTCTGATAACTTTTCAAATTGGAATAGAGGGTCATAAAACATTTCTTTTTTCCGGTCTTAAATCTTACCTTGTCGTTGTTATTAGGATGATTCACAAATAGTTTATTTTTTTCTTAATAAGGTGATTTACTACCTTATTTCTAGTCCAAATTATACGTTACAGATGAAACTAACAAGTTTACTAAACAAACAAACAAAAACAAACCTGGCTAGTGGGAATTGAACACTACAGTTTTTTGTTGTTGTTTTTAAATGTACAATGTACCACAACACTTTATGATTGGGAAGGGAATTTATGTGTTTTGGCGGCCAGGCTAGGGTGACTATATGAATTAAATTACTTAAAGGTAAAACGACTGTTATACTATTTTGAATCTGCTTCCCCTTTCTCATGTGCATGTGATATTATGAAATTACATAGAAATACCTGAACAGTTAAAAATGGGCTCATATTTTAAGATATGTTTTACTTTCAATTTTACTAATAATGAAAGTGATAATAATAATAATAACAATAACTATAATAATAATAAAGCAACTCAACCCTTCCATAGTTTTTACCATGTGCCAGGCACTGTGCTAAGTAATTTATATACGTTATTTTATTAACCTGTTGAAGTATGTGATATCCTTATTTCCATTTTATAGAAGAAGAAATTGATAATCTTGCTAAGGTAAAACAGCAAATGACTAATGGAGCTGATATTCTAACCTAGCATTCTAGCTCCAGAGTCCAGTGTTCTTAATCACTATGTCATTCTGCCTTGTTGGTATTTAGCCATTGATTCTGAGTCTTAAATAGTATTGGGAAGGGAACTGAAGTCCAAATTTTATCTCAGATGGAAAAGATAACCCTTTGCCCCTGTGTAAACATGACCTCAATATTCTAAATGCATACACCTCTGAAAGATCCTTAAAAAATAATCCCTATATATTTTCATTTTTTTGTTGAAATCAATTTAAAAGACAGATTACCAGAGGAGAGAGGATAAAAGTGCTAAATATTGGCTGTTATTTAGGACTTTGCAATTATTTTCTTAAGGCTGATTGTTTAGTCTCAGTCTCAGCCACTAAACACTCTGCAAGTATGTAGCACCTATTTTCCACCTAATGACAAAAGACTTGGCCAAAAATAAGACCACCCTGACTGCTTGATGAATCTGATATCTTTATTCAGAAAAACAGGTTAAAAACATAGCGTAAGGAAAAAAGCTCAGCAAACTTCCATTTTAAATTATTTATTTGCAAGATGCATACAAAATTTTTTCTTCAAAAAAATTTAAAATGTAAACAATATGAAGATATTTTTAAAATGAATCTTTAAAGTACTATATTAAAGCAATATATTCCTAACATTTAAAAAAGTATCTTGTATCTAGCATTTCACTAAAATTAAGTTAAACATTTAGTTTACATAAGTATCTTAATTGCGTAGTAATAAAATCTGAATTAATATAACTACTTACAAATAAAGCAATTTGATTTTAATCACAATGAGATAAATGGCTTGAATCCCTGATTGCCCTGCAGCAGTGATTCTTAGAGTGTGGTTCTGGAACTGGCAGCTTCAGCTTCTACAAGGCACTTGTTAGAATGCAAATTATTGGGCCCCTCTTCCGTCGATTTTCTTTTTTTCCCCTCAATGTTTTTCTTAACACTAGTCAAGGATGAGAAAGACTAGAACAAGGTTTTGATCTGTAACCGACTGTGAAAAATCACTGTGAAAAATCAATTGAGACTGAACCCAAAGCTTTGAAGGTGGGCCCAGGAATCTGTTTTAATAAGCCCTCCAGGTAGTTCTGATGCTTGCACCAATTTGAGAAAGTACCCTACAGCTTCTGTTTCATTTCACTTTTAGTCAAACACTGTGTTAGGAATTAACAGAAGCAAATATTATGTCCTTAGTCCTTTCTTTAGATATAAGTTTGTTGAGTTTAAAATATAATAAAAGGTAAACTAAAAGGGTGTACAAACCAGTGTTAATAACAGAACGAACCTAGTATGATTTATATTAGAAAGGGAGTCAGCATAGGTCTATATAATTTAGTGTAGTCTGGATTTTGTCCTGCAACATAATAGGAAGGTGACTGATATTTTACAAGCCTGACTTTTATGCTACTCTTATGCTATACTGAAATATGGTCATTTGTTGTGCATTATCAAGGTCTACCAGGTCCAGAAGGTCCCCGAGGTCTCCCTGGAAATGGAGGTACTAAAGGAGAGAAGGGAAACCCAGGCCCACCTGGGCAACCTGGCTTGCCTGGTTTGAAAGGAGATCAAGGACCACCAGGACTCCCGGTAGGAAATGGGAGTAAATATGTGATGAGAGAGGAGTATGGGTTTTTACATTTTAAATGAGACTTTTAAGCTGCATCATTTTCATTAGCACTTACTGAGCAAGATTCTATGCATGGCTCACTGGTGAATTCAAGATAAAGTGAAAGGCAAGTTTCCTATAGTTTCCCAAAGAAACTGTTGTAATATAGTTAAAGAGTTCCTCACAAGATACTTTATGTAGAGTCTTTGGTATATATAGTGCTTAGATTTAAAAAGCCTTCATTTCAGTGAAAGCAAATTTATGCAAAAGAGACATGTATATCACAGCATTGCATGTTGATGAGTCCACCTATAGGAAAATAATTATGGTAAATTGAGTGGTAATGTTTTAGGCTTTGAAATTAGAGTTAGGGTCAAATTTCAGTTTCACTGTACACTTCTGCTTTGTACAGTGCTTTGTCTATGAGGAAGACAGACACTCTGGGTTTCTGTCTTCATCTATAAAAGTAGAATAATAGCATATCCACTCTTGTCCTTTCTACATTGGTTTGCATAACTCAGAGAATCACAGTCTTCTTTATGGATCCTCAAGGCTATTTCTATTTATTGGTAGACTTGGCAGCCAACACGGTCTGGATTGTCTTTTAACTGAAGATTGATTTGTAGCAGAAAAAGATATCTACAGTCATGGTCCTTAAATCTTTTCAATATCTAACCTTTTTTTTTCTCATTTCATCACTATTCTTCTAGTTACCTATACTTAAAAATGAACAAATTTACTTTTCTCTTTATTAATTCTTTACTCACTCCATACCTCGTTCTTCTCCCATGTTCCTCTAGTTCACATGTAACCATTCCTGCATTCAAGACTACTATCTGATATGTTTTGTTCCATTAGTTCTCTCTCTTTGTGTGTATGTGTGTATAAATATATATTTCCTGAAACATTTGAGACTAAATTATATCTATAATGACCCTTATTTCCTAAGATTAAAAATATCCTCAGATATTATTACAAGATGACAATAAATGCTACTGAATTGTTTTTATTTTTTTTGTCTCATAAAATCACAGTATGGTTATCCACTTCAGAAAATTGAATATTGATATAATACTTTAATTTCTACCTTCCAAATTCTAATTGGATCAATTGACCTAGTAATGTCCTTTTAGTATTTCTTCCTCCAGTACAGGATCAAGACCAAATCGTGAATTACATTTAATTATCAGATCTGTTTAATCTCCTTTAATCTGGAGCAGTTTCTAAACC
>NW_007258965.1:532754-592932 GCF_000164805.1 Carlito syrichta | reverse complement strand
CCCTGTTCACAACCCCAACTCAACCATCACCTGTCAATGTTACCTGTGCCCCACCTGGCTGCTTCTTCTGGTACTGTCCCTAAACATCACTTAACATTTCTTTTAGATATGTTCTCTTCCAGGTTCTCTATTTACCTCCACAGTCTACTCCAAGACAGCTGGTTACTACCGCCCTCGTGCCCACTGGAAGACTGGCCGGAACAAATCGCCACCCTACATTTGCAAGGAACTTTCATGGAACTCTCACCTTCAGAAATCTTCCCCTTCAGCGCCTATCTCTGGACCCTATTCTGGCTGGTTCTGTGCCCTTCCCCCACCTCACCCCACAACGCCCACATCAGCAGGAAACAGCCAGAAGGAGTAACGACGCCCCTCTCCCAAATAAACAAAAAAAGTGGGAATGAAGGGTGCAGAGAACAGTCAGAAGGGTGTCCCCAAGATGGCGCTGCCACCCAAGACAGCAAAGACCCTAAGCTCCGGCTTCTCCCCATACAGTTTCCCGTGCGCGCGAAGTTTAAACCTGCACGTGAGTAATTTCTCACTATAGGAATACTACCTCATAATCTCCTCCAATAAAGCCCAAACACGGCACTGGCCAGCCCCTGCCAGGCCCATAAATACACCCCTCTCCCTGCATAGCTCGTTCTCTCTCTCTCTCTCTCTCTCTCCCCCCCCCAACCCCACAGCTACAGACCTTTTTCATTTTTTTGCCTGTAGCCGCTGCTTTAATAAATCTCTTGTTCCCCAACGGGTGTGGAGTTGTTACTGGTGCCCTAGTTCTTTCACAGGGCCCCTTTGGGAAAATGAGGGTCAGCTCAGCCCAGTCCCATGGCACTCCTCCCCATGACCACTCACCTGCCTATAGCAGCAACAGTATGAGCATCTTGGGACAATTGTCACAGAGCCTTGATGCCACAGGACCCTATAGAGGAAGCCCCCCAGGAAACCCAGGGGCAAGGTCAGAAAGGTGACTGACCACAAAAGAAGATCTTTGTCCCCACACGCTGTCAGAGGAATCATGGCCCTTGGGTAGTGACCAATTCTACTTTCCAGATGGGTTCCCAGTGAGAGCCACACACAGCAAGGAGGACCCGACCCACAGCTCCTTTCTCTCTGTCCTTGGCTTTTTCCTCTCGAACCAGTGTTCACACCAGAGAAGTAGGCACTACCTGGCCATTCACAGCTTCCAAATGCTCAAAGTGTCAGTCCTACCAGGGCTGGGCTCAGGAGAGGCAGGTGAAGAAACTGTGAGGCTCCTCCAAAGATGGGGAGGGGTTCCCAGGGTAAAGAAGGTGGTATTTAAGAAAATCCACCCTGGGAACATCTACTCATTCAGGGAGTGGAGGCAAAGGGGAGACTGTGACAGACCTTGTCTCTCTCATTGGGAAGTTCTCTAGCGAATGAGGAGGGAAAGAAGCCTTTGGCCCTCCCAGCTCCTGTTAGTAAGGGGTGTGATGGGGGAAACACACGCAGGGGCTTGTGAAAACCCCACTGCCTTGTGAAGCTAGGAGGTGAGTTCTCAGGCACAATGAGCAGAGTGGACAGGATCAAGACTCCAAGAGGTCATGAGGATGTGGCCTCACAGGTGGTCCTAGAGCTTCCTAACCTATTCTCTGCCCTCTGCCCCAGGTGTCCCTCATGGTGACTGCGTGGACTAGGTCCCGAGAGCCCAGTGTGTGGAGCAAGGCTGATGGCAAGATGTTGGGGGAAGGCCCTGGCCTCAACTTCAGAGCTGATAGTCCTGGCCCCTCTTCCCTCCAAGCCTTAGTTTTGTCATCTGTCACATGGAGGGATCACAACCCTAACCATCAGTCTGTGGGAGAATTCAATGTGAGGAGGCAGACTCAGGCATGACTATTTTGCTGTGTCCCTGGATAGGTCCAGAGAGTCCAAGTGTCCAGCCTTGCCCAACCTCAGTGATCAAGTGCCCTCAGTGAGGAGCTTCTTGTGGTCTGCACTGCCCAGGGCTTCCTCAATAGGGCCCCCAGAGCAGTGGAGTCAGAGACACAGTCTCTGTTGCCAGATGGTTGCTGTCCTGAGCATGGCTCTCTAATGTTCTGTGTGCTGTCTTGGGAAGGGGATTAACACTCCATACATAGTGAAGTGCCCATGCTCAAGGAGTGATAGGGCCTGAATTGTAACCCCCAAATTCATATGTGGAAATCTTAAACCCCGGTGCTTCAGAATGTGATTGTATTTGGAGATAAGGCCTTTAAAGAAGTGATTAAGTTAAAATGAGGTCATTGGGGGTGGGCCTTAATCTAACATGATTTGTGTCCTTATTAGAAGAGGAGATCAATACACAGACATGCACAGAAGGAAGATTATGTGAAGACACAGAGAGAAGACACCATCTACAAGCCATGGAGAGAGGCCTCAGAAGGCACTGAGCCTGCTGACACCTTGATCTCAGATTTTGAGCCTCTGGAAGGATGAACAATAAAATACACATGTTGTTTAAATACCGCCCCCACTCCTACCCCCAGTCTGTGCTCCTTTGTAGTGGCAGCCCTGGTTAACTAATACATGGAGTCATCAAGAGAGCTTCTTGTGTTCCTACAAATAAGTGCTCAGCACAGTCTGGTCTGGTCCACAGTGGACACAAAGTCACACAGCGGTCAATGGCCAGTCTGTCAGGTGGGGCCACTCAGAAGACAAGAAAGGAAAGGGAAGTGGCAGGTTTGGTAACCAGAGGAAACCTCTGTTGTTTCTGCAGCAGCTTTGATTTCTGCACGACTGTTACTTACCCTCCAGAGTTGTCCTCCCCTCCCCCAGACAGAACAGTGGGCTCTACTGGCCACACCCTTCTCTGCTTTTGCAGCCTAGGGTATTCCTTCCCATCTGTGGGATAGGGTCTCTGGGGCAGGAGGTGGGGGACGGGGGGAGAGAGGGTGGGACTGGGCTGGGGTGGCAGATACTGAGAAGGCACCCCTGGGGATATGGGATGGAGGACAAAGAGAGAGTAACAGCCTGGTGTGATCCGGGCTGAGGACCGGGCTGTGGGAGCCCAGAAGAGGGAGTGAGGATCTGTTGGAGGTGGGACAGGTGAGCAGGGAGGCGAAAGATGAGCATGGTCACCTGGGAGGCAAGTTCATACCAGACCAGCTGGCAGTATGGAACCAAGACCGCGGAGGAAACAGCAGGGAGGAAAAAAAATGGCATAGCACTCTGTCCACGGTGAGCTTACATGGGGGGGAGGGCAGTCCCAGAAATATGACTGAGTAGAAAAAGCGCTTTGAAAGCATGCAGTGGGTAAAGTTTGAGAAGCCTAAACAGGGCTCATCAAGAGGACTAGAGTCTTCAGGGCTGGAGGATGGCATGATTTCAACACCAAGGTCAGGAAAGACTGCGCTAAGAAAATTGGCGTAGAAAATTGCTTGCCTGGTACCGCCGACAATTGCTGATTGGCTGAAGCTGCCAAGTTTCCAACTGTATTAAACGTGGGAGGGAGGAGGGACTTGCACCTTCAGCTCCTGATTGGCTCTTATCCCAGAGGCACGTGTCTGTGGACTCAGGCTTCATGTGCCTCACTGATTGGTTGCAGACCTAGGTCCATGCTGCTGCTGATTGGCTGTACCACAGGCCCATGCAGCCGCTGATTGGCTGCAGGGTGGACACACCTCCCAGAGACGAACTGACTGGATCTGGGAAGACTGTCGCGCGCCCTTAGGCTTCCTTCCCTGGGCTGCAAGGCTGATGGTCACTGGCTTGAGGCAGTCGTGTCTGGCCTGTTGTCCCTGGCAGTTGTTGCGTACAGGCCCTGCTTCGGGACTGCATATACTGGACTGTCAGTCAGCATATCCGTGGGCCCGGAGGCTCAGTTAGGCAACCATTGCGGTTCTGGCCTGAGGTCCCCTGGAACTCTTGGCCAGACTGAGACTGAGTCTGGGTCTATGGTGAGGTGAGGCTGTGACCCGATTGGTCCTTTCACCAGGAGCCCTTCCTAACCCAGGAAGGCAAGGGGGTGGGAGGTGTCCAGGCTTGCATGAGAGGGGTGGATGGAGTCAGGGAGGAGCACACAGGAGGGATCCCCTCTCGGGCTCCCCTCTTGGGCTCCCCTCTAGGACTCCCTATCGGCCTCCTTTCCCCCTCCTCCTGTTCATCCAGACTGTGTCCCTGCTGTGGACGATGTCTGCCTGTCTGCCCCACCTGGCTGAGCCACAGGGAAGGGGTTGTGCTTGCTAAGCCCCTTTGTTTTCTGGTTTCTGTACTGCCTTGTAAATAGCTTACTTCCTACCAATGTCTCTGTCTCTCTGTCTCTGTTTCTGTCTGACTTTCTATCTCTCTCCGTCTCTCTCTGTCCTTCTATCTCTCTCTGTCTCTCTACCTCTGTCTGTGTCTCTTTCTTTGTCTCTTTCACACACAGACACACATGCACACCACCCTCCCTCTTGGAAGTGAGAGGCTAGACTTTATACCCCAATAAAAGAGCAAACAGGCTCAGGATTTATTACTGCCTGGATCCTCCCTCCACTTCTTCCCACTGGCCCCAGTATCTCTGGACAGAAGAGGAGAGTCTCAGGCCTGATGGGGAAGGGTAGTGCTTTCTGACTACTTGTTTTTGAGAACTCCAACTGGTTCCCCTTCCTGGTGATGGGGGATTCACCTGATGTTGTCAGGGGATTCCAGTTCCACCCAGGAGAGTGTAAGCCTAATGAGCCCAACTGGTGCCTCTGTTACTGGGTCAGGGGTTGGGAAATGGAGGTCTGGGGGTCCTCTCTTGGGTTGGGGGAGATGGGAGAACAAGATGCCTGACCTGTGTGTTGTTCTTCCAGTCCTGGGGTCCCAAACCAGTTCACCTTCTTCTCACCAGTCTTCAGCGGTCTCCTTTAGTGTCTCTTGGACCATTTACAGAGTTTATAGTTGTGCTTAGGGGGGAGGAGCAGGGACAAAATGGGTTGATGCCTTCTTGTCTGGACCAGTTTTAGCAGACAGGTTGATCCCATCACCAGCCTGCCATTACCATAAGGAGACGTCTTGTGGCACAACTCTTTCATCTCTGTCATGGTTTGGGTGCTGCTGGTGAATTTGAGGCTGTTTTTGCTTAACCTGATTTTTATTATTTTAATTAGGCACTTGAGGAGAAAGATTAGGAGCTCCTACTTCCCTCGGCCACCTCAACCCCAGCATCAACCTCTGAGCTCATTTTGAAGAATAAGAAGGTGTTAGCTGATGATGACATAGGATGGGCCCCCCTGGAGGAGGAAAGTGGATGCACACAGAATGGGGTCTGGGGTCTGTAGAGAATGGCTTTGGATAGGATGTGGTATTGGAGGAGTAGACTCGATGAGATTAAGAGCCACCTAAAATAGAGGCCAACAACTACAGCCCATGGTCTGCCTGTTATTGTGGGGGAAAAAATTTCTTGGAAGACGGCTATTTATACATTTCCAGATTGTCTATGACTGGTTTTACCCTGCAGTGGTAGATTTGAATGGTTGCAGCAGAGATCCTATGACTTGCAGAGCCTAAAATATGTACTATTGGTTATTTAAAAATAGGGTTTGCTGATCCCTGTCTTAGAATGTCATGTTGAGAAGCTTGCATATTATTCTTGTGGGTTAGGGAGCCGGGGAAGTATTTTGACCATGGTCAGCTCTGAGTTTCAGAAAATCCCCCAAATTTCTACCCTGAAGGAGGCAAAAATCCAAGTAAAAGACAGGTGGAATGGAAAGGGAAAATTCAGGAGTGGAGGGCATCCACGTTGGGCTTTTGAGCAGCTAGTGAGATGGACATGTTGATTGATGCGATTCTGGGAAAGGATACACTGAGACTCTGGGCCAAATGTCACTAATGCCTTCTGTGCAAGAGGGAAGGAACCAGTATACACCAAGTTCTCACTATGCACCAGGTACCTTTATTTAATCCTCACAGCAATTTTGTGAGATAGGACTTCTTGCATTCATTTTATAGAGTGGGGAATCGAGACAAGGAAGGTAAAGTAGCTCACCTGATGTCATAATCTCAGAAAACAAAAGAGCACAGATTTGATCCCAGGGCTCTCTGACTGCAAAGTCTAAGATAATGTCAATACAGCAAGAAACTCACATATGGCTTATAAGCCTGTGGGGTGCTAAATCTTCGAGAATCAGCTATTAGTTCCTCTTCCTGTAGAATATATGGATCTTCTGGCTGAGACCAGTGTTCCTGTCAACTTCTTACTGGGTCCTGACCTCTGAGTATTAGGTGGCAGTGCCCTTCGCAGAATTCATCTGTGAAAGCTGAGGGAGGCATAATGTAGGTCCTCCTCTACCTCCATTGTGGGGATATCCTCTGAAGGGCTTGAGAAGTCAATGGGGTCATATAACCTGGACTTCTGGTGTTCCTGTGCAGAGAGGAGAGAAGCGGGTTAGAGCAGGGCATTGGGGAAGGGCACCAGGGGAAGGCAGAGAGGTCCTTGTAATTCATTTGATTTTGACAGGACATTTATTCACTCTTTCATCAAACATTTCTTAAGATCCCACCTACTCAGTTATTCACATGCAGAGCACTTATTGGTTGATTCTCAATTCTCCTGACCACTCACACAGACCTATGTGGAAAAATTCTGAGCAACCGCCTTGGCATAATCCTTGGCATCTGTTATTTGGCCCATTTCACTGATAGGGAAACTAAGTCTCAGAGAGCTTAGGTACTTCCCAAATTACACATCTATTAACTATAAACCCAGACCCAGATCTTTGAGACCTCCTATGTCTGGGCACTGGATTCACAGGAGGGAACAAAGCAAAGGTGGGTCCTGTGACTTCCAGCACTGCAGGGGATGAAGACAGAAGTAGACTGGAAAATAAACATGCAATTGTGCCTTGTGACAGTGAGCAGGTGAACAGCAGAGAGTAGAATAACAGAGGTCTAATAAAAATGTCCTTGTCCTTGTGGAGCTCACAGTGTCGTGGGAAAAGCCATGGGAATGCAGGTACCTCAAGGGGTAAAAAGTCCTTATACATGTAGGTGATGTGGTATCCTGGAAGACAGCATCACATGCTGCTAGAACTGGTAAAGGTTTACAGAGTACAAACATTTCCTGTTGCAGGCCCATTTCTCAACTCTAGGTTTACTGGCATATTTCTCAAGAGTCCCTGACACTTACCGTTTCCACCTCCTCTCCTCCCATTCTCTCTTGAACTCTCTTCAGCCAAGAGATCTTCCTCCACCAGGGGACCAGATCTGCTTTTGTCAGGAGCAGCTGTAATACCACTTAGTTAAATTCAAATGGTTGTTTCTCTATCTTACTGTACTTGACAGCATTTGAAACAAATGACCATTTGAACAAATGATCTTTGAAGCTCCATTTCCCCGTGGTCACTAGGACTGCACTCTCCTACCCATTTGTTTCTACTCAGTGGCCACTCCTTTTCAGACTTCTTGCCATTTTTCACCTTATCCTGACATGAAATGCTCGAGGGCCCCAGGGTTGTGTCTATGGACTCCTTTTCTTTGTGGGATCTTCCATGACGATATCTTAATGTGGAGACCCTCAGACTTCCATGTCTCCCATCTTCCACCTCCAGACTCTTCCCATCGACTTGTCATCTCCACTTGGATGTCTCAGAGGCACCTCAAATGTACTGTAGCCAAAATAATGTTTGATCCACACTTGTAAATATCCTTCTAAAAGGTCGGCAATTTTAGTCATTGGTGATTCAATTCTTTAAGTTTGCATTCTGGGCGACTGCATGGACATGATCTTTGGCATCTACGAAAATCTGTGACATCTATGGAATCTTCTTGGTCATGCATAAACAGTTATGATACCTGTCATCATCTATGGAGCCACGTGTGAATCTTCTTGGACATGCATGAACATCCATGACATCTGCTGTCATCTGTGGAGCCACCTGTATCTCTGACATCCATCATGCAGAGGCTAAGAGCTATCTTTGCTCATACCTTATGTTTATTCCACCTCTGCATTTGAAAATACTGCAAATGCATGTTTAGGGGTTTTAATTATATGCTTCTGATGTTTTTATATCCAGAATCTTGCTAATGCTTGAGAGACTGTCTCTCCCAGGGATAGCAGATTTCTAGAGACAGTAAAGGACTTGCTTACAAGTGTGCCTTTCTTGTGCAAACCAATCAATCTAAAGCCCATACCATCAACCGCATTCTTTATCAAACTCATACTCCAGACCACTGTTATCCTGCCGTAATACCCCAGGGCCAGATAGTAGACAATTTGTCCCCAGAATCTGCTGAAATTATCTACAGGAGCCGATTCTAAACCTGTGTAGCCTTCTTATTTTTGTCTTGCCCATTCCTTTCCATGAACGGCATAATAAAAGCTCTTGTCCTCATTTTCCCCTCACTCCCTCTGCCCCCCAACTGACCCTGGTGCTTCTTCATGTGGCCTTGCATGGTGTGCTGTGTCTCTCCTCTTAGAACTGTGAATAATAAACTGTGTTTTCAATAGCGGTCACCTCCTGATCTGTTGACTTTGCCATACCTGAGCAATACTAAAACCTTTAATATAAAACAAGAGGGAAGGTGATGAGCTCTGTTCTGGACATGCTGGATGGGACATGATTATGGGGAGGTGTCTTCAGGGCAGACTGGATGCCCAGATCCCCATCACTCACCAGAGATTCTGGTCCTGTAGCAAAGTAGGCGTCATTCTTGCCCACTGTTGTACTGGCTAATTTCTTTCTGTGGGTCTTCACTCTGATGGGAGACACCAAGGTCTTTGAGCCTGGTTTACTCAGGCTGTGTGTTTAATGTTGTAAGCCTGGAAAGAGTAACTATGGCAGGTAGAGGATGGGATTAGCCCAAGAATCTTCAAACAAAATTTTGCAAGAAAGTCACCCTCTCCCTTCCCATTTATTGAACATCTGAGATCAGGAGCTGGAAACAGACTTACGTCTAGCCCAGCAACTAAAGGCTGGATTCTCAACACCATGCACCTCTACTGCCCTTGCTCCAGACCCTCATATCCCCTCCAGATCCCATCCACCCCAGATCCCTTCTGTTCACCTCTGGCCGACACCTAACCCAGAACCAATGCTTACATGAAGAAGGTGAGGCAGAGACAGAGAGCAAGCAGGGCCATGGCACCAGCTCCCATGATGACTCCCTGAATCAATCCTGCTCTGGTTTCTGGTTTCCCTGCAGACAAGAGACTTGGGTGAACTCCAAACTTGATAAACAGGTGTATGCTTATCTATTCTGCCGATCTCTCTTCTCTGTAACATAGAGAGGGGTGCCTTTACCTCCAAAATAGGGCTGGCCCCTATGTCTTCCCACTCATCATATGACCTCAGCTTTCACTGCAACCATGAAATGAAGGACATGGTCCATCTAACACCTCCTGTTTAGGCCTTTTTCTCTTATCCAAGTAACTCCATCTCGTCTAGGCCCTAGGCTTCTTTTCATCCTGGGTCTCTCTGCAATAGGCTTTAGAACTGGCCACTGCAGGATTATAAACCCCTGAGTTCCTTGAGCATTCCAGAGAGAGAGAGACAGAAATAGTGAGACCTCTGCAGGATGCTGCTAGGCCTTGTCTCTTCTTTCTTTCCAGGGAGGGTATTTGAGTCCCCTCTCCTGGTCTCAACCATCCCCATTTATTCAAGGTCAAAGGTGATTCTTTGTTTGTCCATAAGGGTCCAGAAGCAAGGTGGGCCAGACCTTTAGGTCAGACCCAGATAGCTCTCCTGGACCTGTCTGGCCATGCATCCTAGATCCCAACTCCCAGAGTCAAGGATATGTCTCTAGGCATCATCTGTAAACAGTTCTGTGAGTACAACTATGGGAACTACCCCTGCTCTAATGGGACTTATTATCCAGTGAGGGGACCAGATGCCAAGATCAATGAAAATAAGACAATGGAGAGCATTGTCTTTGAACAGAGGTCAGGGCCAAGGACCGAGGGATTGACAAAACAAAACAAAAAGACCTCAAAGAGAGTTTTAAGTCAGCGAGATTATTCTATATGATACTTTTGTGGTAGATATATATTATACACATTTGACAAAACCCACAGAATGTACAACACCAAGGGTAAAGCCTACTGTGAACTACAGACTTCAGGTGACAATGGTGTATTAATGTAGATTTATTCATTGTAACAAATATACTACTTGGGTGGGTGATGTTGATAATGGAGGAGGCCATGCAAGTATATGGTTAGAGGATACATGGGAGGTCTCTGTAATTTCTGCTCAATTTTCCTGTGAATCTAACACATAAGAGATAGTATTTATTTTAAAATGCCCCCTAGACATTTAGTGACTGGAGGTTTCCATTCAATTTTGTTATGAACCTGAAGTTGTTCTTTAAAAAAAAAAAGTCTATTAAAAATGTCCCTGTTGGAGCAAGATGGCTATTAGAGATGACTGGTGCTCATCCCATCTAAAAGGAAGGACCATGCCAGTAGATAAACAGCTAAGTTTTGAGTGGAGTGTTGAAAGGAGGGTCCTGGAGTGCAGTGGGAAAGTGGAGAGGCACCAGTGGTCATTGAAAGTCCAGAAAGGCAGCATGGAGGCACTCAGCCTCTGTAGCCTCATCTCCTCTGCCTGGATTGGTTTGGCCCAGAGACAGAAGAGACTTTTCCTTGCAGGGAAAAGGCAAGGAGAAGAATCATACTAACCCCCACTACCACCTCAGATTCCTAAAGTTCTCACTACAAGAGAATCCCACGGTCTGCACAAACCCTGAACCCAGTTGGAAGAACTGCCAGGAATTCATGTTGCTGCACTGATCTGGATTAGGAGCACAAGATATGTACTCTCCAATCCTCATCCAGCCCCTGTGGGCCAAGGTACTGCAGGAAGGCACTATCTTGAGACCAGAGTCACCTTTCTCAGGGGGCCAGTAACCACTGCACATCTTGAGCTGGGACTCCATCTTCATTCCACCAAGCTGGCACTAGTGACTGAACACCACAACTCCAGTTACATGGACCTTGGGACAAGGATTGGCTGTGACCTTAGTCCTGCACAACAGGGAAACCAATCCCTGCTGCCTGTACTCCCAGTTGGAGGATGAATCTGGTAGTCCAACTCAGGGTGAACACACCCTTGAGCCAACCAACAGGGGTGGTCCCTGGGCTACCAAACAGCTGACACACTCCCAGGCTGGTGGAGTGGTTGTATGCTAACACCCAGGGCCTAAAAAGCAGCCTCATGGCACCCAGCCTTTTTTTTTTGCAGGCACCTCTCTGGTCAGCCCAAAGGCCCCTCTCCTGAGACCATGATAAATAGCATCATTGGCCACTCATGGCAAACATGGCTCCGTGCTGGCCAAGCAGCTGTGTGCCCCCATCTCAAGCCATCCCTAGTAAACATGACCAAAAACTGGTTGAGCAGCTGTGTGCCTGCATTCCAGGTCTGAGAAGTAGCCCCATGGGCTGCCACTGGATGGCACCCATTTGGGCAGGCAAACAGCCTTGTGTTCACATCCCAAATCTGAGAAAAAGCTCTGGGTGCCACCCTTAGCAGACACACACACACCCAGGCCAGCTGAAAAGGTATGTGCTGCACATGAGCCCTGCAAAACAGCCATGTGGGCCACCTACAGCAGACACGACCCCAGGCCAGCCAAGTAGCTGGGAGTTTACAACCTGGGCCTGAGAAATATCCCCTTAGGTTGTCCTGGCAGGTACACTCTGAGGCTGGGTGGACAACTGTTTGCCTGTGCTCTCTTCCAAAGTAACAGATCCTGATCCCAACTCCAGTGTGCTAGACTCCAAGTGGGCTGAATCACTGTGCATGCCATGCATGTGTCCCTAACTTGAGAAATAACCTGGTGATCTCACCCCTGGCAAAACTTCACCATTACCAGCACAAACTCTCTCAGTCTGGCCACTGAGATATTTTCAAACTTACTAGCATTTATTACACATGAAGAAACTACATGGAAACTATGCTACTACATCCACGTAGAGCCAAAACTAACACTCCCCACTGAACTGACACCCCAAGACCCATCTAAATGAATATTTCTCTCTGAAAGAGACTTCATAAGATTCTACCACATTCATAGAATTCATTGTAGGGAGCATCAAACATGAAAATTTGAAAAAATGACACCTTCAAAGGAACACAATAATTCTCCAGTTACAGACTCCAATCATAAGGAAATAAACAAGGTACCAGAAAAAATTTAAAATAATAATCTCAAGGAGACCTGTGAGAGCCAAGAGAATATAACATCTCAATGAAGGCTAGGTGTGGTGACTCATGCCTCTAATCCCAGGACTTGGGAAGGCTAAGGCATGAGAATTACTTGGGTCCAGAAATTCAGGACCAGCCTGGGCAGCACAGTGAGACCTTGTATTTAGCTGGGTATGGTGCCGTGTGCCTGTAGTCCTAGCTGTTTGGGAGACTGAGGTGGGAAGATCACTTGTTTCCAGGAGTTTGAGGCTGCAGTGAGCTATGACTACACCACTGTACTCCAGTCCAGGCAACAGATCAAGACACCATCGAGAAAGAGAGAGAGAGAGAGAGAGAGAGAGAGAGAGAGAGAGAAGAACATTCAGTGAAATCAGGAAACAGCGCATCATTTGAGAAATCCAACACAGAGATAGATATTATTAAGAAGAACCAAACAAATCCCACAGCTGAGAACATAGTGAATGAAACAAAAAACACAAGATCTTCAACAACAGAATAGACCAAGCAGAAGAAAGAATTTCTGAAATTGAAGACAGGTCTTTTGAAATAACATGGGCAGATGAAAACAAGAAAACAATAGATTTATGAAACACAATTAAGTGAACAAATATTCACATTCTAGTGAATGGAAATATAGGCTTTTCCAATTATGGGCTTTCCAGAAGGAGGAAAGAAGGGAAAAGTAATAGAAAACATATTTAATGAAGTAATAGGTGAAAACTTTTCAAGTGTTAGAAACTAGACGGACATCTAGATCCAGGAAACTCATAGAACCTCAAATATATTTAACCCAGACAGGTTCTCTCCAAGGCATATTGTATTCAAGTGGCCAAAAGTCAAATAAAAAATTCTAAAAGCAGCCAGGCAAAAGTGGCTAGTCACCTATTTTAAAAAATCCTTGTTAAAATAACATGAAATTTTTCAGCAGAAACCTTACAGTCCGGGAGAGAATGAGATGATATACTCAAAGCACTGAAAGAAAAACTGGCAGTCAGAAGTTCTATATTTTACAAAGCTATCATTCAGAAAAGAACAGAAAAGGAAAAATAAAGTCTTTCATGGATAGGCAAAAGCTAAGGGTTTTTCTTGTTTGTTTTTTAAATCACTGTTGGACTGGTCTTACAAGAAATGCTTAAGGGAGTCTTACATATGGAAGTGAAAAGGCAAAACCATATGAAACTGTAAAACTCACTGGGAGAGCTGATACACAAAGGAAAAGGAGAAAGGAATCAAACCCTATTACTACAGAAAATCACCCAACCACAAAAATAAACAATGAGAGAAGAAATAAGGAACAAAGGATATAAAACAAACCAGAAAGCAATCAATAAAATGAGAGGAGTAAGTCCTAAACTATCAAAAATAACCTCGAATATATTCAGATTAAATTCTTCATTTGAAAGATGTAGACTGAGTTTTAAGAAAAGACCAGGCTATATGCCACCTACAGGAAACTTACCTTACCTATAAAGACATAAACTAAAAGTGAAGGGATTGAAAAAAATATTCCACCCATGTGGAAACCAAAAGTGTGCAGGAGTAGCTATACTTACATCAGACAAAACAGACTACAAGTATATAAAAAAAAGACATTATTTAATAATAAAAGAATCAATTCACCAAGAGAACATAACAGTTGTAAATATATATGCATCAAACACAGGAGCACCCAGGTATATGAGGCAAATATTATTGGATCTGAAGGAAGAGATAGACCCAACACAATAATAGTTGAGGACTTTAACACCCCACTCTTGGCATTGGAGAAATCATTTTCACAGAAAATTAACAACAACAACAACAAAAAATCAAATTTAAACTTCACTATAGACCAAATAAACCTAACAGGCACAGAGCATTTCAACCAACAGCTGTAGAATATATATTCTTCTCATCAACACATAGTGCATTCTCCAGGACTGAGCACAAATTAAGACACAAAACAAGTTTCAAACACTTTAAACATTGAAATAATATCAAGTATCTTATCTGACCACAATTGAATACAACTAGAAATCAATAACAAGAACATTGAAAACTACACATATACGTAGAAATTAAGCAACATGCTTCCTAAGGACAAATAGGTGAAGGAAGAAATTAAGAATAATATTTTAAAAGTTTTTGAAACAAATGCAAGAAGCATAACATAGCAAAACCTATGGGAAACAGGAAAATCAATCTTAAGAGACAAGCTTATAGTAATAAATGCCTACATCAGAAAAACTAACAAGATTTCAAAAATCAATTTAATAACATATCTCAAGAAACTAGAAAAGCAAGAACATACCAAACTCAAAATTAGTAGAATAAAAGAAATAATAAAGATTATAGTAGAAATAAATGAAATTGATACTGAAAAAAATACAAAAATTAATAAGGCAAGTTGGTTTTTTAAAAAAGATAAACAAAATTGATAACCATTAGCTAACTAAGAAAAAAAATGAATAAAATCAGAAACAAAAAAGGAGATGCCACAATGGATACCACAGAAATATGAATGATTATTAAAACTTCTATGAACACTAAACACCAATAAATTTGAAGACCTAGAAGAAATAGTTGAATTTTTGGACACATACAACCTACCAAGATTGAATCAAGAAGAAATAGAAAACCCAAACAGACCAGCAACAAGTAACAAAATTAAATGAGTAAGAAAAGAGCTCTCAACAAATAAAATTCCAAGACTGGATGGTTTCACGGCTGAATTCTACTGAACTTTTAAATAAAAGTGATACCAGTTCTTCTCAAACTATTCAAAAAAATAAAGTGGAGGGAACTCTTCCTAATTCATTCCGCAAGGCCTGCATAATGGTGATAGCAAAACCAGACTAGGAGACAACAAAGAAAGAAAACAATAGGCTAATATCCCTAATGAATGCAGACACAAAAAACTTCAACAAAATACTAGCAAACCAAATCCAACAATATATCAAAAAGATAATATACCCTGATCAAGTGGGTTTTACTCCAGAAAGGTAAGGATGATCCAACATATACAAATCAATAAATGACATACATTGCATCAACAGAGTGAAGGATAAAAACAATATGTTACAGAAAAATATTTCATAAAATTCAACATCCCTCCATGATAAAAAATTCTCAATAAGTCATGTATTGAAGGAAAGTACCTCAACATAGTAAAGGTCATATATAACAAACCAACAGCTAATATCTTACTGAGCAGAGAAAAAGCTGAAATATTTTTTTCTAAGAACTGGAACAAGGAAAGAATGCCCACTCTTGTTCAACATAGTACTGAAAAATTTAGCCAGTACAATAGGCAACATAAAGAAATAAAAGTCATCCAAATTATAAAGAAAGAATAAAGCCAAAGGTCTGTTTGCAGATTACATAATCTTTTATTTAAAAAAAAATCCACTACTTGCCAAAAAACTCTTTCAATAAATTTGCAGAATGCATGGTCAACATACAGAAATCAGTAGTTTCTATACACAACAAATGAACTGGTGGAAAAAGAAAACAAGAAAGCAATCTCATTTACATCAGCTACAAAAACTGAAATATACCTAGAGATAAATATAACCAAGGAGTTGAATGGCCTCTACTAGGAAAACTACAAAACACCGAGGAAATAAATTCAGAGGGACACAAATAGACATTTCATGCTTATAAATCAGAAGAATTAATATTGTTAAGATCACCATACTACCAAAGGAAATCTACAGATTTAATGTAATCCCTATCAAAACACATTTTTCACAGAATTTTTAAAAATATTAAATTTTTTATTGAACCACAAAAGACCCTGTATAGGAAAACTGTTCTGAGCAAAAGAGACAAAGTTTATCACACAACTAAACTTTAAGACACTACAAAAATGTAGTAACCAAAAATGGAATAGTACTGGTGTAAAAATAGACACATAAAACAATGTAACAGAATAGAAAACGCAGAAATTAATCCATGTATCTACAGTCAACTTTTTTTTTTTTTTGGAGTTGGAGTCTCACTCTGTCACCCAGACCGGAGTGCAGTGGCCGCTCCCGGCCACCGCAGCCTCGACCTGCTGGGCTCCGGCGATCCTTCCGCCTCAGCCTTCCAAGTAGCCGGAATTATAGGCATGCGCTACCACGCCCAGCTGGTTTTTGATTTATTGTAGAGATGAGGTCTCACCAAGTTGCTCAGGCGGGTCTCAAACCTGTGGGCTCAGGCAATCCACTCACCTCAGCCTCCCAAAGGCGCGGGATTACAGGCTGAGCCACCGATCCCAGCAACTTTTTTTTTTAACAAACGTACCAAGAATACTGACTGGAAAAACAACAGTCACTTCAATAAATGATGCTGGGAAAACTGGATATCCATATGCTAAAGAATGAAACTAGACCTACCTCTTTCAACCTATGCAAAAATCAACTCAAAATGAATCAAAGACCTAAACATGACACATAAAACTATAAAAATACTAGAAGAAAATGTAGCAAAAACACTTTTGGACATTGGTCTGGTAAAATATTTTATGTATAAGATGTCAAAAACACAAGCAACAGGAAGAAAAATAATCAAATGGGATTATATCAAACTAAAAAGTGTAAACAATCGAGTGAAAAGGCAACCTATATAATAGGATAAAATATTTCCAACTATTTATCTGACAGATAATTAATATCCAGAATACACAAAGAACTCAAACATATCAACAGCCAAAAACAAGCAAAAACAAAAGACAAAAACCCAGTCATTTAAAAATGGGCAAATGATCTGAACAGACATTTCTCAGGAGAAGACATGCAGATCACCAAGAAGTATATAAAACAATATTCGACATCATTAATCATCAGGAAAATGCAAATCAAAACCACAATGATGTATCATCTCACCCTAGTTAAGACAACTATGATAGAAAAGACAAAAATGAACAAATGCTGGTGAAGATACAGAGGAAAGGGAACTCTTACATATTGTTGGTGGAAATGTAAACTGGAATAGCCAGTATAGAGGACAGTATGGAAGAGTCTCAAAAACTAAAAATAGAAATGCCATATAATCCTGCAGTCTCACTACAGACGTTTGTTCAAAGAAAAGGAAATCAGTATATTAAAGAGATATCTACCCCCTATTTACTGAAGCACTATTCAAAATAGCAAAGACATGGAATCAACCTAGGTGTCCAACAAAAGATGAATGAATAAAGAAAATGTGATATATAGATATATATTTTCTATATATATATAGAAAATGTGATATACAGTAAAATAACATTCAGTCACCAAAAAAAGAATGAAATCCTGTTATTCACTGCAACATGGATTGAACTGTAGGACATTAAGTTAAGTGAAATAAGCCAAGAACAGAAAATTGAACACTACATGTTCTCATTCACAAGCTAAAAAAAGTAGAACAGAGGATGCTAGAGGCTGTGAACATTAGGGAAAGAGGAAGGATATGCTAATTACCATGATCTTATCACTATATATTATTTGTATTGACACATCGCAATCTAACCCATACATACGTACAATTATACGTCAATTAAAAAATAAGATAAAGCTGGGCTCTGTGGCTCAGCCTGTAATCCCGTGCCTTGAAAGGCTGAGATGAGTGAATTGCCTGAGTCTGCGGGTTCGAGACCTGCCTGGGCAACTTGGCGAGACCTCATCTCTACAGTAAATAAAAAAATTAGCGGGGCATGGTAGCGTGCGCCTGTAATTCCAGCTACTCGGAAGGCTGAGGCGGAAGGATCACCGGAGCCCAGCAGGTCGAGGCTGCGGTGGCCGGGAGCGGCCACTGCACTCCAGTCTGGGTGACAGAGTGAGACTCCAACTCAAAAAAAACAAAAGTTAAAAAACCCAAAGACGTTCAGTGACTGGAGAGAGACAAAGCATTTTTTTGGATGAGCAAGGAGAAGGTTGCCAGTCATTCTCAAATATCCTTACCCAAGAGGCCTGATGGGACTCCATGTCTAACTGCAGGTCTCTCCTCCAACTGTTTGAGTCTCAAAGTCCAGGTTTGGCCTAACCAGTAGACCCTATACCAGTAGCCACCTCAAGTAGGGAGGCTTCTTCCTACCTGGGCCATTTCCTTGGGAGACACCAGTTGCTGGGTTCTGTGGAGCATCTAGGACAGGAAAGGAGAATTGACTTCAGTTGGGGGTGGAGGTGAGATTCGAGTAGGCATTTTCCCTACCACTGCCAGAAGTCACAAAAATGCAGAAGTGACAGGGCTTGTGTCTTTCTAGTTCCACTACTCAGCCAGGCCTGTAGGACACAGACACAAATTGTCTTCAGTCCTGGTCCTCCTCTCCCAACAACACCCTCAGGGACCCAAGTGTCCTGGCCTGGTACTCACAGGAGACATTGAGCTGAATGGTTCTCTCTGTAGTCACATCAGCTCCGGGAAACTTCACTTGACAAGTGAGGTTGGTGCCGTGGTCCTGGGGCCGTGGGGTGATAGTGAGCACCGAGGAGAAGGTGGACCTGGGGCCCAGGGAGGTGGGGGCAGCTGACATCCAGGAGAAGATGGGGGGCGTCCCCTGCTCACAGGCCCAGGGCACAGAGCAGGTGAGGTTTGTAGGGTGGCTTGATTTGAGGGTCCGAGAGATTAGAATATCAGGCAGGTGAGTCAGGTCTGTAAACAGATGGGGACACTGAGGGTCAGGAGAAAGCCCTGAAAGGAGCTCAGGCTCTAGTCCAGCTCCTTCCCTGAGCCCAAAAGGCTTCACCCTCAGCTTTCTCCCAGAATGGGGGATCCCATATCAGCCCTACTCTGCAGCCCCTATGACCTTCCCTGTGGCCACTCCTGAGGTCTGTGTCTTACCCATCACATGCACAGAGAGCTGGGAAAGTTTATAACTGTATTTCTTATTTCCTTTCTCCACTTGAAAGAAATATGAACCATTGTCCTTCCTCCTGGCATCTATGATGCTCAGGGAGCAGTTGTTCTTCTGGAGATCATCTAGGAGGTGGAATCGGCCCTGAGTCTCTTCCTGTATGTTTTTATTTGGTATGTTTGTTGCCACTGGAGTATCCAGGGATTCTCTGGCTCCTTTCCGGAACCAGAATCCACCAGCAGAGTCAGTTTTGTACATTTTAGGGTAGGGGAATGTGCAGGGCACATAGACACACAGGCCCTCTTGCACCATCACCGATTCTTGCACATCCAGCCTGTATTTCCAATTCTGAGCCAGGGCCCCTGTGGGGAAACAAGGGTCAGCTCGGTCCAGCCCCGTGGCCTTTCCCCCCACAGCCACTTACCTGGCCACAGAAGCAACAGCAGCAGCAGCATTTCTGAGGCAGAGGGTTCCTGGGCTCCTGTGTGAGCAGAGAAAGGGAGGAGAGTGGAGGGGAAAAACTGCAGGGGGGAACAGGAACCTGGAGAGGAAATGAGACATGGGTCTGGCACAGAAGAGGAACTTCAAACCTACATGTGTCCTTTCCACACAGATTGGATGGGTATCTCACAGCCCAGAGAAGCTTGAGACCTGCCCAGAGAGGAACAGAGGGAGCAGAAGCTTAGTCTTCTGCTTCTGGTGCTTCCTTGGAGTACCAGAGCCTGGAGTAGGATCTTTAGTGACATCTGCAGCATGCCACACCCGTGTCTAAGATCCTCCTTCTCTGAGGTGTTTTTCTGTGCCCCAATGTTTATACCAAGGAGCTGGTCACCCCTGCCCTGGCTTCCTAGTCACAGCCTCATTTTGACCTGTGGGGTAGAGGGTCCTGCAGGATGTAGGATTCTGTAGAGGCTGGGTGAATGTCTGGGGCAGAAGAAATGAAGAAGGGACCTAGGTATAGTGAAGGTGGAAGCCATTCATTCATTCATTCATCCATTCATTCATTCCTCCTTCAAACAGATAGTATCTGTGTTGATGGACCTGGAAGCTAGGAGAGATACCAGTGATCTGGTCCCTACACTTGAGATGCCCCCCATTCATGACCTCACATCCTCACCACACACACATACTGTCTGGCTTTAGAGCTGTGAACACTGGTGAGTTTGCCGAGTGTCGTGGTGGCAAGTTGGGGATTTTTAAAAGAAGTATGATGATATAACTTTTCCCTGGCAACTACTACAATGATTTGCAGAGTTTCCATGACATCTTTAAAATACCAATGCAACATCTTCATGTAAAACAAAAGGGGGAACACATGTCCTGTGATGTGCAGTGCAGAAGAAAATTCTTTTTCATTAATGCTCCTATTCTGTACAGTGTGGTCAGGAGCAATTTTTAAAAGGTCCTCATCATAGAGATTAGCATTTTCTTTTTTCTTTTTTTTTTTTTTGAGTTGGAGTCTCACTCTGTCACCCAGACTGGAGTGCAGTGGCCGCTCCCGGCCACCACAGCCTCGACCTGCTGGGTTCCGGCGATCCTTCCGCCTCAGCCTTCCGAGTAGCTGGAATTACAGGCATGCGCTACCACGCCCATCTGATTTTTTGATTTATTGTAGAGATGAGGTCTCGCTGCCCAGGCGGGTCTCGAATCCGCGGGCTCAGGCAATCCACTCACCTCAGCCTCCCAAAGGCGCAGGTTTACAGGCTGAGCCACCGAGCCCGGCTAGCATTTCCTTTTTTATAAGTATCTGCTTATCACAGTTAAATGTGACCCAAAGAATGAATATTCCAGGCAATGTGAGTAGAATATACAGACAAAATTTATGTTCAGCTCACAGTTTTCTATCTCTGAGTGGTATGCATTTGGCAAACCCTCAGCAACTGAGACATAATAGCATTTGCCACTGTATATTTGTAAAATCGTTATAACAATGATCTAGATAAATGCTCATTTATTCTTACTAACAGAGAGTTATTTGCATTCTCCTTTGATTTATAACAAATTGAGTCTCAAATAAATTAAGTAATACTTTGCTGTAAGTTATTTAAGAAGTTAGCATGTGGCATATAATAGAAAATTCAGTACATTTTGTTTTAGCAGTAAAGAAAGTCATACCATGCTCATTGATTGGAAGATTAAATATGAAGATGTGAGTCTTGTTGTGCTTCTTTAATGAACTTAATTAGGTATAATTTACATGAAATAAATTTTACTTACTTGAAGTGCACATTTCCATGATGTGTGACAGTCTTATGACTGCCTCAGTGCAGATATACACCATTACTATTACCCCAAGGACTTTTCTGCACCTCTTTTTTTTTTTGAGTCAGAGTCTCACTCCGTCACCCAGGCTGGAGTGCAGTGCACGCACGCTCATGGCCACCCCAGCATCGACCTTCTGGGCTCCAGTGATCCTTCCACCTCAGCCTTCTGAGTAGCTGGAACTACAGACGTGTGCTACCACACCTGGCTATTTTTTATTTTATTGTAGAGATGTGGTCTTGCCAAGTTGCCCAGGCTGGTCTCAAAGCTGTGGGCTCAGGCAATCCACTTGCTCGGCCTCCCAAAGTGCTGGGATTACAGGCTGAGCCACCGAGCCCGGCCTTTTCTTTACAGCTCACCATACCCCTCTCCTGCGCCAAGCAACCACTGATATGCTGTCTTTCTTGGTGAATTAGTTTGTCTACTAGACAATTTCCTAGAGATATACTTATCTGTGTCTGTGTTCTATTACTCAGTATAACATTTTTTGAAACAAAAAAAAAGTTGTTAAATATGCCTGCATTTCACATTGCTAAGTAGTATTCACTGTATGGGTGTACCATAATCTTTTATTTATTCACTTATTGATACACATTTGAGATTTTCTAGTTTTTCCCTATAAATATTAAGGCACAAGTCTTTTTATAAACATGTTTTTATACTTATTAGTATACATAGAAGGAGAAATTGTTAGACTAAAGGTTATCTGTATGTTTAACTTTAGTAGAAATTCCCAAATTGTTGTCCAAAATGTTTTTAACTTTTACTATTCATCCCAGCCACATGCCAGAATTGCAGTAGCTCCACATCTTTGTCATCACTTGGTATTGTCACTCTTTACATTTTAACAATTTAGTGAGAGCATAATGGCATCTTGTGTTATTTAAATTTTTAATTTATTTAAATTAAGATGCAGTTGAATTCACTCCCTATTGTATACAATTTTATATGGTTTGATGGATGTTTATAGCTATAAACCTATAGCCACTGTTAAGACACTGAAAGGTGTTGTTACCCAAATGTTCTTTTGGGCTGTCGCTTGGCAGTCCACCTTCTCTCCACACGTAACCCCTCAAAAACAAAACAAAAACAAAACTTTAATCTCCTCTCCATCCCTACTGATATGTCTTATGCATAATGTCATATAAATAGAAGCATACAAAATGTAGCTTCTAAAGTCTGGTTTCATTCCTTTGGCATAAGGTTCATCTCTGTGATTGAGTGTATGAATCAATCATTTTAATTGCTGGCTGGTTTCCTTGAACGCCCATTTTGTATACATTTACCAGTTGAGGGTCATTCAGATTGTTTTGGTGACTATGAAATAATGCTGCTATAAATAATCACATACAGGTTTCTGTGTGTGAGCATAAACTTATATTTCTTTTGGATAAATACCTGGGGGTCAGGCTGCTTGGTCACATGGTGAGTGTACATTTTAGTTCATATGAAATTGTCAAACTGTTCTCCAAAGTGAATGTACCATTTTGTATTCCCATTAGCAGCAGTAGATGTGAAATCTGATTACATCTTCATTAGCACTTGACATTTCAAAATTTTTCAAAATTTCTTCCTTTTTTAGCCATTCTGTTACATGTGTAATGCTTTCTTATTTTGGATCTAATCTGTAATTTCCTAATGACAAATGATATTGAGCATGTTTCATGGGTTCGTTTGCCATTCATTTTTCTTTTCTTTTTTTTTTTTTTGAGTTGGAGTCTCACTCTGTCACCTAGACTGTAGTGCAGTGGCCGCTCTCGGCCACTGCAACCTCGACCTGCTGGGCTCCAGCAATCCTTCCGCCTCAGGCTTCCAAGTAGCTGGAACTACAGGCACACGCCCGGCTAATTTTTAATTTATTATAGAGATGAGGTCTCGCCAAGTTGCCCAGACAGGTCTCGAATCCACAGGCTCAGGCAATTCACTCACTTCGGCCTCCCAAAGTACTGGGATTACAGGCTGAGCCACCGAGCCCGGCCAGTCATTCATTTTTCTTTGGTGTAGTGGCTGCTCAAGTCTTGGGTGCTTTTGTAAATATGATACAATATATAGGACAAAAATTGTACCATTTAAATTATTTTTTGTTGTACAGGTAAGTGGCACTAAATGCATTCAAATGTTGCGAATCACCACCATTGAGCTCCAGAAATTTCATCTTTCCAGACTGAAACTCTGTATCAGTTAAGTAAAAACTCCCTATTCTTTCCTTATCACAGCATCTGGCAAGCAAAGTTCTATTTTCTGTATCTATGAATTTGCCTACTCTACATACCGTATATCAGTGGAATCATACAGTATTTGTCTTTTTGTGACTGGCTTATTTCACTTAGCATAATGTATTGAAAGTATATTCATGCTGCAACATGTGTCAACATTTTCTTCTATTTTAAGGCTGAGTAATATTCTACTGTAGTGTATAACACATTTTGTAATCTATTCACCTGCTGATGGATTGCTTCTACGTTTTAGCTATTGTGAGTATGCTGTTGTAAACGTATATGCATAAAAATCTGCACAAATTCCTCCTTTCAGTCCTTTTGGGCATATACTCAGAAGTGAAATTGCTGAATCATGCTGTCATTCTATTTTTAATTTTTTGAGGAACCACCTACTGTTTTCTCTAGCAGCTGCACTATTTAACTTTCTCACCAGCAATGCATAAGAGTTCCAGTTTCTCATCAACATTTGTCATTGCCCTTGTTTTAAAAATAATACCATCCATTTGTCATTGCCCTTGTTTTAAAAATAATACCATCGTGACTGATGTGAATTGATTTCTCATTATGGTGGTTTTTGTTGTTTAATTGTTATTGAAAGTGTCTAACATGATGGCCTAATAATGTGGTTTTGATTTGCATTTCCCTAGCGACTAATGATCTTGACCACCTTTTCACGTGCTTATCAGTCATTTGTATATTTTTGAAGAAGTATAATTCACTCTTTGTTCATTTTTAATAGTGTTTTTTCTTTTTTGTTGTTGAGTGGTTTTTAAAAATAAAAATGGACTTTTTGTTGTTGTTTGTTGATTGTTTTATTTCTAGAGTCCTTGATACATTCTGGATATTTTACTCTTTAGATATTGCTTTTCAGATATTTTCTCCTTGTCTGTAACTTTTCTTTTGATTGTTTTAAGAATGTCTTTTACAGAATGGTAGGCCCCCCATTAACCTAAACATGTATTACAAATGAAGTGACTCAGTAGTTTGTCAGAATGTGGAAGAGCAGAACATAGAAGATAAGAGGGTGAGGTCTGGAGGGCAAATGAGGGCATGCTAGGGTATAGAAAGCTACATGGGACATGCAGTGGGCTGAATAATGGCCACCACAAGAAACCTAGGCCTTAGTTCCTTGAATCTGTAAATGTTACCTTGTAAGTAAAGTGTCTTTGCAGATTTGGTAAAGTTAAGGATCTTGAGTAGTGAGTTCTTTCTGGATTATCCACCTGACCTCTAAATCTAATCACAGGTTTCCTGAAAAGAAGGAAGCAGAAGGAGATTTATAACACCCAAAAGTGGGTGAGACCAGATGACTAGAAACAGAAGAGATAGAAGTGGTGCAGCCAGAAGTCAAGAAATGACAACAGCTGTGATAATCTGGAAGAAGCAAGGAATAGATTCTTTGAAGTTTCTAGAGTGTTGCAGTCCATCCAACACCTTAATTTTTGCCCAGTTTTGCTGATTTCAAATTTCTGGATTCCAGAACTATAAAAGGATAAATATCTATTGTTTTAAAACATCATGTTTTGGGTCACTTGTCATGGTGGCCATAGGAGACTAATTCATTGAGCACCTCTGGAAGATTGCAGAAAAGGAACTGAAAAAGAGCTTTTCTGGATCCATTTCTCTGTTCCTTTTCACAGCAAAACTCCTCCCAGAGTTATTTGTACTCACTCTTCCCACCTCCCTTTCTCTAATTCTTTTCTGAACTTTCTCCAATGAAGTCTTCACTCACTTTTCCACTACTCCATTAAAATTGCTCTTGTCAAGTTATCTCACACCATATACAAAATCAACTCAAAATGGATGAAAGACATAAATGTAAGACCTGAAACTGGAAAACTATTAGAGGAAAACGTCAGGGAAAAGCTCTATGACACTGATCTGAGTAATGACTTTTAAAATATATGACCCCTAAATTACAAGAACAAAAGCTAAAATAAACAAATTAAATTGCATAAAAATAAGAAACTTTTGCAACTCAAAGGAGGTAACAGAGTTAAGAGCTAACCTAGAGAATTGTTGAAAATATTTGAAAACCATACATTAGGTAAGAAGATAATATCTATTATTCAAATCTCATGTTGAAGTTTAATCCCCAGTGTTGAAGGTGAGGCCTAATGGGAGGTGTTAGGAACATGGGAGTGAATCCCTCAGGAATGACTTATTGCTGTCTTTGTGGTGATGAGTGAGTTCTCCTTCTGTATACTTGAGAACTGGCTGTTTAAATAGACTAGCACCTCCCACCTCTCTCTTGCTTTCTGTATCTTGTCATGTGACCTTTGCACACACCAGGTCCCTTTGATGTTCTGCTATGAGTGGAAGCAGCCAGAGGCCCTCGCCAAAAGCAAATGCTGGTAGCATGTTCTTGTACAGCCTGCAGAACCAAGAGCCAAATAAACCTCTTTTATTTATGAATTGCCCAGTCTCAGGTATTCCTGTATAGCAATACAAATGGACTAAGACAATATCCAAAATATAGAAGGAACTAGAATACCTCAATAGCAAGAAAACAAATAACCCTTTTTAAAAGGGGGCAAAGGACCTGAAAAGATATTTCTCAAAAGAAGATATAAAAACAAAAATGACCAACAAATATATGAAAAAATGCTCAGCATCACTAATCCTCGGGGAAATGCAAATCAAATGACAAGGATATATCTTCTCAACCTATTTGAGTGGATACTACCAAAAGACAAAAGATAACACGTACTGGTGAGGCTGTAAAGAAAATGGAACCCTTGTACACTGTTGTTGGGAATGTAAATTAGTATAGCCATTATAGAAAGCAGGAGGGTGAATCCTCAAAAAATTGACAATAGAACTACCAGAGGATCCAGCAATCCCATTGCAAAAGAACATATACCCAAGAATCTGCACTTTGATGTTCATTACAGCATTATTTGCAATAGCCTAGATATGAAATAAATCTAAATGTTCATAATTGAATGAATGGATGAAGAAAATTTGATGTGTGCACAATATAATTTTATTAAGCTTTGGAAAGGAAAGTCCTGCCATTTGCAACAACATGGATGAACCTAGAGATTATTAGGTTATGTGAAATATGTGAGGCACAGAAAGACAAATATTGCATGATCTCGGTTATGTAAAATCAGAAAAACTCCAGGGTAGAACCTTGGTGGTTAAGTGTGGGAAATGAAGGCAATGATGAGATGTTGGTCAAAGGGAACACAGTTTCAATTAGGAGGAATAAGTTCTGGCGATCTCATGTACAGTGTGGTGACTGTAGTTAACAGTACTGTATCATATTTCAAAATTACAAAGAGTCAATTTCAAATGTTCTCATCAGAAAGCAAAGCCCAACAAATGAAAGTAAAACTAATATTGCTAGATACAGGGCATTTTCAGGTGAGCACAGGGTGCTAGTTCAAAGTGAAGAGGTGTTCATATGTGTGTGAAGTCATGTGCATGCTATCTAGCTTGATTTGGCCATCAACACTGTACACATACAGTATTTCAAACATGATGTTGCACACCATGAATTCATACAATTTTGTCTGTCAATTAAATAAAAATAATAATGACGCACAGAGGTGAATGTCCATAGAAGTCACACTGTACACTATAAATGTATACTATTTTTACTTGTCAATTATACCTTAATAAAGCAGAAGATATGGTTTCAAAAATCCAAAGAATCATCTCAAATGCCAGTTGTAGTAGCAGTGTACCAGGTGACATTGAGGTGACAGCAGAGGTCAAATGAAGCAGAGTCATGTGAAGGCTGTCCCCTTCCTTAGAGCTGTCCGTTGTGATGCGCTGTGAGGATCGACCTCCCAGCCAGTAGGTGGCGCCCTTGAGTGAGATCCATGTTGGGACGCCAGCAGGAGGGCTTATGGTTGACCTCTGTTCACCCTGAGAAGTACTTGGGTGTCCCAGGTGATGGGCAGGTTCATGGAGCTTCCCGTGGTCCAGCTCTGTGCTCTGCCTCTGAGGAAGAGGGTCAGGGGCACAACTGGGCCTGGCTGGGCCTGACAAATCTGCTCAGGACCCTGATGGCAGGTGCAAGCACCAGTTCTGAGGGCTTGGAAGGCCATTGGCCATTCTCAGGACCCTGGGGGACAATGTTGCAAGGGGAAGCAGAGCAACTGCAGCCAAGAGCCACCATGGGCAAGAAGGAGCAGCCCGGGCTTCACAATCTAGCGGTGTGGTGGGACACAATGAACCCCCGTGATTTTGGTCTGGCAGGGCTCCTTCTGGTGACCATCTGTTGGCAGCAAGCTGGGACAGTCAGCCAAGTCACACGCAGTTTGTTTTCAGATCACCAAGATGCTCCAGACCACAAACTCCCTGCCTGGGACTAAACGGTGATTCCCAGGCCAAACCCCTCCCAGTCCAGGACAGTGGAAAGGGGGCACCCATCTCCTGCTCCCGTGGCTGGAGTGCATCCCACACTAGTTTCTCAGTTCTGACTGGGAGGGCTCCTCCTGAACTTGAGAATAAGTCACAAATCCAGGTAAAAATTTTTTTAAAATTTTGGAACATGTGAAAATAGAAACACAACATACCAAAACCTCTAGGCTGCAGCAAAAACAGTGCTAAGAGGTAAGTTTATAGAGTTAAATGCCTACAACAAAAGAACAGAGATCATAAATTAACAGCCGAATGTCACACATCAAGGAACTAGATATACAAGAACAAACCAAACACAAAGATAGCGGACGAGTAGAAATAACAAAGATCAGAGCAGAAATAAATGAAATTAAAAAGAAAAACACAAAGGATCAACAAAATGAAAAGTTGGTTCTTTGAAAAGATAGACAAAATTGATTCATCACTAGCTATACTAACAAAAGAAAGAAGATCCGAAAAAACATAATCAGAAGTGAAATAAAAAGACATTACAACTGATATCACAGAAATACTAAAGATCATCAGAAACTCCTATGAACCTATACATCCACAAACTAAAAATCTAGAGAAAAGGGATATATTCCTAGAATCATACAACCTCCCAGGATTGAGCTGGAAAAAAATAGAAATCTTGAATAGATCAATAACAAGTAGATTTAAGTCAGGAATAAAATAATCTTCCATCAAAAGTTCCCAGGGGCCAGGTGTGATGGGCCACACCTGTAATCCTAGCACTTGGAGAGGCCGAGGTGAGACGATTGCTTGAGTCTAGGAGATCAAAGCCAGCCTAGGCAAAAATAATAAGACCTCATCTGTACAAAAAAAAAATCAAAAAATATTTTAGCCAGGCGTGGTGGTGTATGCCTGTAGTCCCAGCTACTCAGGAGATTGAGACAGAAGGATTGCCTGAGTCTAGGAGGTTGGGTCTGTGGTGAGCCATGATCATGCGACTGCACTCCAGCCTGGGTAACAGAGTGAGACCCCAATTCAAACAAAACAAAACAAAAAGCCAAAACCCAGCAGATGGACTTACAGCCAAACTCTATCAAACATAAAATAAATAACTGTTGTCTGCAGTCCAAGATGGCTGACCAGAAGCAACCAGTATGTGCCCCTCTCATGGGCAGAAAACAAAATAGTGTGTGAATTTGAACACTCAAAGCAGGGCATCTAAGAGCACATGCTGAGTTCACCAGAGAAGTCACAGGACCCATGGAAAGCAGAGAGGGGTGAAGCCAGAAAGTGTGCTGAGCCAGACCCAGTGTGTGAGGCCCCCCAGCATGGCGAAGCGGGGAGTGAATGAGAAACTCCTGGGAGTTCATATCACCCCCGCGGACCTGTAGTATGAGTCTCAGGAGAGCCTCTATGACCTCCCAGGCCCACACAACATAGAGACCCACCGGCTGACTGTTCAGAGGCATTGCCCAAGCCTGCGTGGAACCCCTCAGGCCATGGATCCCTGTGCAGCTCAGCACCAATTGGTACCATCCCATCAAGGAGAGAGGTCCAGTGTTCCTCTGAGAATGGAAAGTCCTTTACAGCTGCTGTGGCCACCGCTGCTGCGCTTTGGGCAAAGGAAGGAACAACCAAGCTGAGCCCTATTGTGTGCCCCAAATGTGGACTCTGCAGCTGCAATATGCAGGAGCAGCAAAGTCGGCCTCAGCCTCCCATCCCAGCTGCTTGCTCCCAGAAGGGAATCATCTGCTTCAGGCTCATAGCAAACCACGTGGGCCCCAACATCCCCCTGAACGCTGTGGCCAAGGCCCAGCAGCGGTCCTTTGAGAGCTCGACGGCAGCTGCTACCGCGGCTTCCAGCCCTTACTTTTCAGCGCCATCTATGGGTTTGCCGTCTGAACGACACTACCTAACAAAATTATCACAAAGTATATTGCCTGAGATGATGACCACATGATTTTAGCTGCAATGAAGGAACCTGTACAGAGAAGTCGCCTTCTAAAAAGTATCCAGAAATGAAGCAAATTGAACATAAAAACACACCACAGCCATACCCACCACAAGGGGAAAATAAGAAAAAATAAAAAACCCATCCCCATTATAGCAGAGAGAGGGAGAGAGGGAGGGAGGGAACGCGAGCGCCAGCTTCCTTAGATGGGAAGGAATCAACACAAGAACTCCAGCAATACCAAAAGTCAGAGTGTTTTGTTGTCCACAAATGATCTCACCAGCCACTGAGCAATGGATCCGAACCAGAATAAATTGCTCATAATGACAAATATAGAATTCAGAATATGGATGGAAAAGACACATCCTTCTGCTGTCTTCAAGGAACCAGTCTCACTTCTGATGACACAGGCTCAAGGTAAAGCGATAGAGAAACAGAAAACAACAACAAACATCAGGAGTCGGTCTTCTTGTGTCAGATAAAACACACTTTAAACCAACAACTGTAAAAAAGGGCAATGAGGGGCATTACATGATAAAGGGCTCAGTCCAACAAGAAGAATTAAGTATCCTAAATAGATATGCACCTAACACTGGAGCACCTAGATTCATAAAACAACTACTAATAAATCTAAGAGAGAACCTAGCCACACAATAATAAGGTGAATTTTATTCATCTCAGTGATCCATCTAAAGCTAACAGCTTTAGATGGATCACTGAGGCTAACAAAGCAATACTGGACTTCAATTTAACACTTGACCATTTGGGTATAATAGACATCTAAAGATTACTTCACCCCACAACTACAAAATATATATTCTTATCTGTACATATAGGATTGACCACATGTTTGTCATGGGATCATAAATCAAGGCTTAATAAATTCCAAAACGTCAAAATTATACCAAGTGTCTTCTCTGACCAGAATAAAATGAGCATAGAAATCAATTCCAAGAGAAACCTTAAAATGACAGGAAATCGTGGAAACTAAGCAAGTTGCTACTGAATGACTTTTGGGTCAACAACAAAATCAAGAAAGAAATTTTAAGAATATTTGAAACAAATGAAAATAAAGACACAACTTACCAAAACTTCTGAGAGACTGCAAAAACAGTATTAAGAGGAAAGTTGATAGCACTAAATGCCTACATCAAAAAGACAGAGAGATCTCAGCCAGGCTTGGTGGCTCATCCTGCAATCCTAGCACTTTGGGAGGCCAAAGTGAGTGGATTGTCTGAGCCCGCAGGTTCAAGACCAGCCCAGGAAACTTGGCAAGATCTTGTTTCTACAATACATCAAAAAATTAGCCAGGCCGAGTAGCATGTGCCTATAGTTCTGGCAACTTGGAAGGCTGAGGCAGGAGGATCGCTGGAGTCCAGCAGGTTGACTCTGGGGTGGCCCAGCAGGTTGACTCAAGGTGGCCACTCCACCTTGGGCAACAGAGTGAGACTTCAACTCAAAAAAAAAAAAGAGATAGATCTCAAATAAATGACCTACTATCCCCAGGAAACTAGAAAAATGAGAACAAACTAAACCTAAGTTTAGTAGAAGAAAAGATATAACCCAAATCAAAACAGAACTAAACAAAATTTAGACCAAAAAAAGGGACCAACAAATTGAAAACTGGTTCTGTGAAAGGATAAGTATGATAGACTGGTGGCCAGATAGAAAAAAACCCCAAAAAACAAACAAACAAAAAAACAGTCTTTACTTCAACCAGCAAAAGTACAAACTATTTTTGTAGAGTGTACAAAATAAACATCATCTCTTTTATTTTTGCCTATTTTGAAGTTATTTTGATTATTCCAAGGAAGGGTTAAGCTCAAAAGGAAAGGTGGCAGCAAGGAACCGTTGCGAGACTTAAGGACATTCAGGCATAGAGTGAGAGTTAATCAAGCCCAAGGAATATCTTCTTAGTAATCATTAAGAATGTGAGATGCATAGAGAATAACTTCTGATGAATAAGAAAGAGCATGTGAATATACAAACAAAAAAGTCTTTATCACCAGACAAAAAGCCCATTTGAATTATTTAGGTGGATCAATGGTACTGAGTGAATGGGAATGTGTCTTCTGTAAAGACAGGTTAGCTGTGGAAGTGTCATCATCACTCTTGAGGACAAAGTTTCTAAGACTCACAGTTATTGGCCATTTGCTAATTTTATGATCTCTATCTCCTTAGGGCTTTGTACCAGCTCTCATGTCCTCCCCCAAAATATGTACTTCAGGCCACATGCGGGAATCACACAATGAAATTAGTGTTCACATTAAAAAAAAACCTGCTTGTATTACAGTATGCTTTTGTGACTTTGAAGGAAAAATTGCATTGACTTCTGTTTGGGAAATCTGAGGAGTAGACCTGGCTTTAAATGTAACTGGATTTCTGGGTTCAGATGATAGAAGGGTCAATTTGTCAGTGTGTTTTTTTTTCTCTTTGTTGTTGTTTATTGCTGTGGTTGTTCATTTTATTCTGCCTGGTGTTTGTCTTCAGGCTCACAAAGGTAGGAGCTGTGACATCCACTTTGCAGGTAAAGACACTGAAGAACACAGAGATCAAGTAATTTTCCTTCCGAGGCAAATTCTATGGACTTCTCACTGCCCCGTTGTGTCTCTTTATGTTTGTGCATCCAACTCAACATTCATTGCCCTAGCCAGGGTGCTCCCTGCTGCTCACCCAGAGAGTTACAGGGATTCCTGCACCAATCTCCTCCAGCCTCAATCTATTCTCTTTGATCACCAAATGCTTTCTGACATCTGGCTCCAACCCAGAGTCTCTAACTCAGAGACTCATTTATGTCAAGATTTACAACCTCACTAACTAGGAATAGTGACTACAGGACATAGTTCTTATTTAATATTATTAGTGATGTTATTTCTGTTTGTAATGTAATCATTATTTTCCCTTTCCACTCCCACCTTCTCTGGAAGCTTACTGGGGACCCTGCCTCTCATCTTCTCTATTTCTTTACCCTACCTCTAGGAGGATGTAAACCAAGATCAGGGCTCCTGTATCACATGACTCCATGGCTTCTCCTGGTGGTGTGATGCATTTGGAGTAACGGAGTTTTCCCAGACACGGCCACGAGGAACGAAGTTGTGGGTTATCAGAATCCCACCTTGTGTACTGCTCCTCAATATCCCAGGTTTACATTCCTTGTGGTCTCCAGGGAGACCACCTCTGATAAACAGGGAGAGGTGGTTGTTTATTAGTGTCCACTCTGGCTGTGCCAGGCAGAACTTTGCCCTGGAAGAGAAGACTCTTGATAAGCAGGTACAAAGCTGGGCTCAGAAAGAGATTGAAGGCTCCTTGGAGGCTTCTGTCAGGCTACCACATGACTCACAGAACTTACTAAAAGCTGTTATCCTCCTGTTATATCTTAATACAGTGAAAGAACACAGATTAGAGTCAGCCCAGGGAAGAAAAGCACTGGGACAAGGTCCAGAGGAATTCCAAATGGGGCATGTCCAGTTGTCCTCTGCCAGTGAGGTCACAGACAGCAGTATCTCCTCCTGACATGACATGATGACACACATGGAGTCTTGCCAACCAGGGAGGTGCGCCTCAGCTGGTGTCCAGGGTTTTGACTGGGCTTTGTCAACTAGATATGGGTGACTGGCCTTAGTCTCCACCCGCTCCAGACGTAGAGCTGATACCAGTGACCTAAAGCCTCCACCATTAATCACATTGTAGACTACCCAGTGGGGCCCAAGGCTCTCAAAAAAGACACTCTTATCATGCAGGGTGCTCCAGGGTCTTAGAGGTCATCTCCCAGTAGCTGAGACCAAAGGCCAGGTCTCTTTTTGGGGCAAGGATCCGTCCTTTCCTACACAAATTCACCTCTGGGACCCATCACAGATCTACAGATGAGACTAGCCAAAAGCAATTTATGCGGCTGTGTGTATGAAACAGTGAATTTTGATATAAACTATGGATTTTGGGTGCTAATAGTGTCAGTGAAGGTTCATGAAATGTAAGAAAGGTGTCACTCTGGTGGGGATTGATGATAATGGAGGAGGCTGTTTATGTGGGGGGAGCCTTCTGTTCAATATTGAGATGAACCTAAAACTACTGTAAAAATCAAGTCTGCATTTTTTTAAAAGTTGAAAGAAACTTAACGCTCCCCAATAGAGGTCTGCTTGAATAAGTTAACACACAGCTTTTCAGTGGAATACTATGAAGTCATGAATAATGGAAGAGTGAGGCTGCAGTCATGACTTTTCCCCTGGGAGTCCAGGACATGGGGGCAGAGGGTGGGGAGTTTTTCAGAAGAGCTACAGCCAGGAGATCCACTTTGTATATCTTCTGGGGTTGCCACTTATAATCAAATACTGGGGCGGGCCAATTAAATAATAGTCAATGGTAACGAATACATTATTTTCCTTTTACATGAACACAAACGTGTTTTTCTGTAGGCAGTAAATATTCATATGGGTATAATAGAAGACTTCAGAGATATTTTATAAACCATGAGATATGCAAAGGTGTATATTCGCCTTTCTCAGGCTAAACTTGGCTTGTAAGTTTGAGAAGCCTCAAAAAAGAAAAATATTTGATGATGTGACTCCACTTTGGAAAAGAAAAATGCCTATGTGCCTGAGAGTATTGCACATAACATGTCAAAACTGAAGAGAAATGCAGAAAAAGGCTGAGTATATATTAGGTTGTCAAATCAAAACAGATAGTTTTTAAAATAGTACTAATTAATGTTTATGAATAATTTTAGATTTATTTCATTTATGTAATATTCACATTTTATTAATATAAAAACATATACATATATAAATACCATTGACTCTTGAACACAATGGGTTTGAACTGCACCAGGTCACTTAGGTGCAAACTTTTTTCACTAAATATATTGGGTTTTTTTTTTAGCTCTGTGACAATTTGAATAAACTAGCAGATCAACCACATAGCCTACAATATTAAAAAAAATAAGAAAAAACTAGGTATGTCACAAATGCATAAAATAGTTGTAGACACTACTCTATTTGATTATTTGCTACCATGAAATACTCCTGAGACGGCAAGACCACCTCCTTCTATCCCTCCTCTTCCTCAGCGTATTAAGAATGAAGACCTTCATGATGATCCACTTGCACTTAAGGAACAGTAAATATGTTTTCTTTTCCTGATGATCTTCTTAATAACATTTTCCTTTCTCTAGCTTACTTTATTGTAAGAATACAGTATAGCCGAGCTCGGTGGCTCAGCCTGTAATTCCGCGCCTTTGGGAGGCTGAGGTGAGTGGATTGCCTGAGCCCGCGGGCTTGAGACCTGCCTGGGCAGCGAGACCTCATCTCTACAATAAATCAAAAAATCAGCCGGGCGTGGTAGCGCATGCCTGTAATTCCGGCTACTTGAAAGGCTGAGGCGGAAGGATCGCCAGAACCCAGCAGGTCGAGGCCGCTGTGGCCGGGAGCAGCCACTGCATTCCAGTCTGGGCGACAGAGTGAGACTCCAACTCAAAAAAAAAAAAAAAGAATGCAGTATATAGTACATATACCATACAAACCATGTGTTAATCGACTGTTTATGTTATTGACAAGGCTTTCAGTCAACAAAGGGCTATTAGTAGTTAAATTTTTAGGAAGTCAAAAGTTATACATTACCTTTTTACTGCTTGGGGGAGTTGGTATCCCTAACTTCCACATAACTGTGTATAAGTATTTATATGTTACCTTCGAAACAAACTCTCCCAAACGGAGTTTTCCCCCATGGTCTCACACCACTACAATCATCAATATGGAAGAAGACTTCTGTGAGCAAATATTGGGGTTTCTCCCCACACACCCATCAGTGAACACTAGCTGGGTGTTCTCCAATTCTGTTCCAACATTATCTACCTGAAGAGAGTGTCAGAGGGTTAGGGTTCAGTTCCACAAGACTGCCCCTTCAACCAGACAGCAGTTGCAGGCCTGGGCCTCTGGAACTTCTGACCAACTGGCTTTAAGTTGGGGTTCCCATGATCCCCTCTTTGGAGTTGATTAATTTGAAGTAACCAGGAATCATGAGTGGAAAACAATATATAAATATATATCATAACACCACATGTATGTATACATTTATACACACAGAAATATTTGTACATTTCTAAAAATATAGTAATTATGAAAAATAATTTTTATATTTTTCTTTGTTTTTTTCAAGAATTTCTCAAATTTTCTATAGCTAATGCATTCTTTTAAATTAAAAATGTAGATGTGTTGTTATAAAAATGAAAGACAAACACATTCCCAAGTACAATTTGGGAGATCTTGTCACTTGAATATTTCTAAGTTGCTTTCTCTCTCTGTGTCTCACTAAACATATGCCTCTTTTTATGTCTCAGCATATCTGTTTCTGTGTGTGTGCATCTCACTAGGCAATGTCTCTCTGTGTTTCAGCATCTCTGTCTCTCTCTCTCTCTGTGTCTCACCAAGCCCATGTCTCTTTTTGTGTCTTAGCGTCCTGTCTCCCTCTGTCTCTATTTCTCTCTCGGTCTCTGTGAAGTCTCAACATGTGGACACATCATTACACGTGTGCACAGCTCAGCTCCCCTCCTTCCACTTTCTTCTATACAGAGCAATCCCCACCCCCCACGGTGCTCCTAACCCCCTGAATCTCCCCTAATGGAGAATTTTAGAACCAGCCTGAGAAGCTCCAACAACAAGGGGACGGTCATACACTCTTTGGCTCAGGAACACAATCTCATGCCTGACAGCCATTTGAGGTAGCCATGAGAAGGATATTCAGTGATTCGAGGAAGGAGTACACTGTTGAGGGGAAACGCCACCAGTTGTAAAATGGGACAAGGTAATTTAAAAATTGAGTGAAGCCGGGCTTGGTGGCTCAGCCTGTAATCCCGCGCCTTTGGGAGGCTGAGGTGATTGAATTGCCTGAGCCCGCGGGTTCGAGACCCACCTGGGCAACTTGGTGAGACCTTATCTCTACAATAAATCAAAATGAGCCGGATGTGGTAGCCTGTAGTTCCAGCTACTTGGAAGGCTGAGGTGGAAGGATCGCCAGAGCCCAGCAGGTCGAGGCTGTGGTGGCCAGGAGCAGCCACTGCACTCCAGTCTAGGTGACAGAGTGAGACTCCAACTCAAACCCCCCCCCCAAAAAAAACAAAAAAAAAATTGAGTGAAGCACCAGGAAAAGCAAAATGGAAGTAGAATGTACACCAAGAAGCTTTGTGTCTTGTCTTTATTGTACTTTTATGTATTTCCCAATTTTCCAGTGATGAGCCTGTGTTGTTTTTGTATAGCCAGGAAAGAATCAAATCAATATAAAAATCAGGTGAATACGTAATAAGCTAAAGGCCTCACAAGGCCATAAAGATAAGAATGGGCTCCCAAGAGCCTCCTCCCTGAGCCCCGCCCAGCGGTCAGAATCCACTCTGGGAGGAAAGGCCACCCTGGGAAACTGGGGAGGCAGAGGCCAGCAGGCTCTGGGCCTAGACCCAGGTCTGTGGGGTAGGGGGAGAGGAGGCTGTGGGTTTCTGGAAAGAGCCCCTCCTGGAGGACTCCGGCAGCTCATGGACCTCTCCAGACCTAAGTGCAGCCTGTGGACAGGCCTCGTCCTTGTGGGTAAGAGACTCTGAACTCGCTCCCCAGGACAGAGGAAGTCAAGGTAGAAAGTGGGCCAGGACCCTTCTTGGGGCACAACCCAAAACTCCCAGGGCAGGGGAGGGGGAAAGGACAGAGACAGAACTCTTGCCAGGGCCTTCAAGAACTCATACTCACCCAGAGTATGGGCACACCTCACCCAGAAACACAGACCTGCACAGACTCACAGACATAGCCCACAATCACTCAGAAAAAAACACAGATGACATGGCTCTGTGGATACACCCACACATGCACACACAGACACACACACAGCATTTATTTCTATCTATGCCCAGGAGCCATGAGCTCACCTCGCTGCAGTCACCTCCCCTGTGTGCCCTGATTTGCCCCATCCCCTCCCCCACCTCTCAGGGCAGATCCCCTCCCAGCTCCTCACCCTCCTCAGAACCCTCTGTGCCCCCAACAGGCACAACTATCCTGCATCACTGGCAGCCATGTGTCCTGACCTTGAACACATCCAGTGTCCACACCTGAGGTCTGGAGCCAGGTCTCGGGCATCTCTGTCTCCTCCACATGGCCCAGGCTTGGGAATCACCAAGCAGTGCACACCTGCCAGTGTGGGAGGTGGTAACAGGTTCCATCCTGCCCACACTCACTCCAGTGAGCTAGGGGGAATACTGGTCACCCAGACAGCCATTGCTGAACCCCCTGTGTCCACTCTGTGCTCAGGGTGCTGGGGACCCAGTAGTGATCGAGACAGTCCATCCTTACCTTCCTGGAGCTCACAGTCCAGGGTGGGATGCAGATCTGTCAGCAGATTCTGGGGACCCAGAGGACAAAGCAGGGATGAGGGCAATCTGGGGGACTGGAAGAGCCCCAAGGGGCCACCTGACCCAGGAAAGGAGGAGGGACATCAGACCTGAGACCTGAAGCATAAGCAGAAGAGAGTCAGCAAGGAGAATGCAGATGGGGAGGAGGAAAAGGGATCAGTGTGTCAAGAATGGGGAGCAGTGTGCACAAAACCTGGAGTTAGGAGGGTGTGTGTTGCATCAGGGGAGCTATATATATGCCTGGGGACCAGGGCATGGCAGTCACGTCTTCTGATAGATACACAAATGAGCAGAAGGAAGGAAGGAAAGGCACATGGTGGGAATGGGATGGGGTAGGTGAGGTCCAAAAGAAGGCTAGGTGACTCATAAAGACTCACTCTTGCTGAATGTGTCTCATAGGCCAGTCAGAGAGCTCAGTCAAGTGCACTGGGGAGCCATAGAAGGGACCTGAAAAGAGGGCAGTGAGGGCACAACTTGGTCTTTGTTCGGACTCATGTAACTGTCATGTGATGGTGGATTGGAAGCTGAATTGGGGTAAGAGAGGAGGGTGAGCTGAGAGAGGATAAGGTTAAAATGGACCAGGACAGGGGCTGAGGGGATGGAGAAGAGGAGACAGGCAGGGGAGTCATTCAGGAACTAGAACATCCTGCCTTGTTCACCGTTTCTGGGAATTGTTCTCTGGAATCTGTGTAGCCCTCTCCATGTCTTTTTTTCTTTGTCTTCCTCAGCCAGTCTGCTGGCCTGTGAGATCCACCAGGCCTCAGGCCAAATCTTCATCCCTCAATATCTAAGGGTCAAGGAATATCAGAGTGTCCTGGCCCTAGAGAACGCTCCCGAGAATGTTCAGGAATACAGCTGATACTGGGGTGCACATGACAGCACTGGAAATATGATTATCAGCTACAAACCACCTGATCTCCAGGAGACCAGGCCCATGTACCGGGCCCGTGGCAGGGAGAAGGTGAACAGCAGAGGGGACCTATTGATCAAGAAGTGTGAATTAAATGACACAGGAAACTGCACCATTCGGGTGGACACTGGCAATGAGACCCAGAGGGCCACCGGCTGGCTCAAGATTGTAGGTGGATGGCAGGTTGCCCATTTCCCAAACCTCAAAGAGAGTTGGCCCTGAAGGCTTTGGGAGTGAGATTCTTTGGAGATCACGTTGTCCAAGTCTCTTACCCACCCCCAGATGACAATGGGAGACTTGACAATTGGCTATCCATTTCCATAGACACAGGACGGTCACTACCATCAAAGTCTCTGGTTTCATTGTTGGACAGTATGTTTATTAGTTTTCTACTGCTGCATAACAAATAGCCAAAGAAGTAGTAGCTTAAAGGAACACTCACTTATTATCACACAGTTTCTGGGGCCAAAAGTCCAGGCATGGCTGAGCTGAGGCTTCTGAGTTTCATCGGCATCATTCTGGGCTGTGTTCTCATCTGGAGGCTAAACTAGGGAAGAGCCTTCTTCCATACTCATCCACGATGGTGGTCCAATGTATTTTCCTGTGACCATATGAAGGAGGCTGCAGCTGGCTGTGTACTGGTTGTTGGTGGGAGGCCTCAGGACCCTATAAATGATTCCCTGCAATGTGGCTCTGTCCATGGGAATTTCACATCATGGCTGCTTGTTTCCTCAAGATCAGCTGAAGTATCTCTCTCTCTAGTCCCCTAAGAAGGGGTTTTACATAACAGAGGTGATGATGGGCATGGCATTCATTAGCCTTTGTCATATTCCACAGCTTAGAAGAAAATCGAGTTCCACTCACACTGAGAGGAGAAGGTACCAGGTACAACACCAGGGTGCCATCTTGGAATTCTGTCTACTACAGACAGTTCCTGGGGGCTCCGTGGGCTAGGGAAGGAGAGAGTAAATTGTGAATACAAAAAGTCCTGTATTTGCTTCTGACTCTGTATATACTGCATGGCCATGGGTCATGTGTCTTCTCCATGATTCTCAGTTTCTTCTTCTGTGGAATGGGGAAGTATCTACCATTTTGGTGGTTGTGAGGTTGGAGGGAGTATTTGTGAAGTGAAGGAGACTCAGATAATGGGAGCAATTATTATGTGTATCCCAAATGCCACCTCTCGCTCTGAATCTTTCATGACTCCTTGGTTGAGTGATTTTGGTTTGGGGTTTAGAAACAACCATCAGGCCACATGGCTATGCCAAGAGCTCACCATTATTGCAGCAAACACCACACCTTGGAAGTCTCAAGGTTCTCCTCCTGCTTTTCTGCTCCCCTCAGCTCCAGGGCTGATCTCTTGCCAAGGCCCCAGACCTCATCTTAGAGCTCTTGGCTTCTTTCCAACACACCCCCAAACCCCACTAGGGAGGGGCAGAGCCTGGGAAAGTAGACCTCACTCTCACATTCATCTCCTTCCTGCCTCATTCAGAGCTGGGAAGCAGCCCGGGAATCTCAGTCAACGCCACCTCTGTGGTGGAGAACAGGTATTCTGTGGCTACCAAGTGCCACACCAATGTCACCAACATTATGTGGTACATGAATGATGTGCTGATACCCAGCAGCAACTGGAGGACAATTTCTCCTGGTGGCAAGACTCTCATCATCCACAGGGTCCGCCGCAATGACAGGACACTCCAGTGCGTAGTGGAGACTTTCCCAGAGATCTTTCAGAGAAGTGATCGCATATCTCTGACCGTGACCTGTAAGTGGGTGGGGACAAGGGACAGAAGCGAGGGAAGAACTCAGGGCCCTCCAGGCATGTAGTGATAGGGCAGGCAGAGCTGGAGAGAAGGGATGCCCTGGGTCAGCCTGCTGCTGGCATGACCTGGGCTGGAACCCCAGCTCGAGCTCCTCAGCTCTGTGGACTTGGGACCTGCCCTTCCTATTCAGAACTTCGCTGCACTCAATGTTAGCATGAGGACCCTCGTCTCCCCTCCCAGACGAGAAATGGTCAGCGTGGGTTTGTTGAGATCTGAGTTTTGTGTAAAGGAGACTGCTAACAGCCAGTTGATCCTTAAATTGATGATGAATTTATTAAGTGTTTGAAAACTTAATTTCCTTTGAGCCTTCAAATTCTATGTGTTGATCTCTTTATTCTGTTCTAAATTTAGTATCTTTGCCATCACTTTTTCTTTCACTCAGATTGAATGAACTGTACTTTCTTAAACAGACAGTTTGATTTAAAGACTTATTTCTACATTTTATATATTCTCTTTTCCTCATAACTTTCAACTGCCCACCAAAGCCAGTTAACAACACAACGAGACTCTTCAAATTCTCACACAGTTCTGGTAAGTACATCGACACTTGAATTATTTCCAATGTTCCAGGACTATTCACAGAATCTATCAAACTCTTTCACACCTTTCAACTGAAAACAACAATCCTAAGTCTAATTTCACTTCCCTTTTGGAACCTCTTTGTGTCCTTCAGATTTCCTAATACACAGGCTCTGGTGACCATTCGAGGAAGCTAAGGTTGAGGTGTGGACAGTTTCTGACCCCCACACAACTGTTTACTGGTCAGAGGTTTGGAGCCAAGACCCAAGACTCAGAGGCTACAGCTATTCAGGGCCATTGCCCCAAGGCCTGAGACAGGCTTAATCCTTTTGTGTCAACAAAAGGCTTGAACCCCTAATCCTTTCCTTGGAGACTCATTATTTTCATCTATAAAATGGATCAGTCATGGAGCTGACCTCATGAGTTGCTGCAGGAATTCAACAAGTGTGGGGACACGTGCAGAGCTGAGGACAGTGCTTTGCATGCAGTAAGCCCAATGTGTTTGTTTCTCCTCACACCTATTTTATTATGAATAAAGGGCTACCCCCGGGCTGGCCCATAGTGGGTTCCTGATGAAGGAAGATTCTCGTGTTGATGTGACTGTGGTGGGGGTGCTTTCTGGCTTGGGGAGGGCTTTGTGCAGATTGGGGAAAGCAGGGACTAGAAACACAGCTCTGGCTGCCTGCCCTGTCTCTGCAGATGGACCCAACTATGCGCTGCTGTGGGGTAAACCTGACAGCTTCAACGGCATCCTGATTGCTAAGCTCGGCTCCTGGGTGGAGATGAAGTGTGTGACCTATTCCTCCCCAAGTCCCACATACCACTGGATCCACAATGGCTCCCTCCTGGGTTCCTCAGATGCCAACGTCGCCCTCTCGAGCCTGACCTGGGAGCAGACAGGCAGTTACCGGTGTGTTGCGGAGAACCCTGTGGCTCAGCTGACCCTATACACAAGCATCAGGGTCCAGACACCCCGTGAGTGCAGCAGCCCCCTCCAAGCTCAGGCTCTCCAAGGCTTCCTGCCTCCAGGCTTCTGCCTGGGCAGTGCCCATCATCAGGAATGCCATCACACCTTGTCATGCCATACTCACAGCTTCTGGGTGGAGCCCCTCGGCCTCTGGGGCCAGGTCCAATGCTGCCTTCTCTGTGAACCCTCCAGAGTCCTCAGATCAGAGTCGGGGGAATCCCGGGAAGGGGGGTGGTGGTTGGGATCAGCCAACATTCACGGAGCACTTCCTATGTGCCTGCTACCCTTCTACCCTGACTGACCTTCACAGTCTCCCTATGCATGTGACTTTTATTAGCATCACCTCCATTTTACAGGTGAGAAAAATGAATCCCATGAACTTGGAGTGCTTTATGCCAGGTTCCAGTTCTAACACACAGAAGGGGCAAGATTCACACCCAGGCCATCTGACCCCACAGGCTGTGCCCACAGCTGTTCCCCCTGCCATCTCTGAGACAGACGCAGGGAAGGACGGTGGTGGAGGGAAGTGGAGACTTGTCATGGTCGTAGAATCAGAAACTTGGGCTGAGTGTGAATTTGTAAGTGTGAAAGAAAGCATCTTTTCTGCAACCTCATGTCCAGCTTTCTGTCACAAGGAGAGAGACTGACACTTTCAGGTCGTGAGCAGATGAGGAGAGTAGTGACATGCAGGGACATGGGGGACCAGTGTTCTAGGTTCAGGTTCTAGCTCTGACACTGTCCATGTGCACGAACGAAGGGGAAGCAGCTTCATCATTCTGAGACTCAGTTTCCCCATCTCTAGTGGCAGGATAATAATAATCCATGCATAACAGGATTGTTTTGAGAATAAACGGAAATTGTGTAAGAAAGAGCACAAGGTAATACAGGATGTGGCTGGAGACTTTATTTCAGCCACATGCACTATGTGCTAAGCTCCTATTATGTGCCAGACACGATGAGTGTGTGCCGCCCTCTGATTCACGCCTTTCTACTCCCCTGAACCACAAGCTTCCGGAGGGCTGTGTGGATGAGTTTTTCATTCACCATCTGCCCCCAGTGCTTAACGCAGTGCCTGGCACGTAGTTGGTGCCCAGTGAATATTTGTGCAATGAGTTAATGACCCCATGTAACCAGCATCCCTGTTCCCCAATCAGTCACTCTGTCTCCTGACAAGGGTTTATTCTTCTCTGTGTCACTTATGGCTGCTGAGGCATTAGACATCTTTGCTTAATTGTCCACTCTCCACTTCCTGACTGGAATCTCAGGCTTCTGAGGGCAGGGAGTTTGTTTTGTTTCTGGCTGAATTTCTAGAACCCGGAAGAAAGCATTGCACATAGCAGGTGCTGATACGTCTTTGGAGAATAGGTGTATGGGTGAATGAAGGAATGAGTGAATGAGTGAGTGGTGATCCGGATCCCCAGGTATCCTCTCCCTCCAGGATTCTTACCTTTTGAAGAAGCTCCCAGCAACCTCCACATCTGGAAACCCTTGGTGATATTCCTCATCATGGTGGCAGTCCTGTGCAGCACGTACCTATGTGGAGTCCTGGTCTATGATCTGATCATTCGTTACTCAATCAGGTGCCCATCGTCATTCTGGGTCAAGAGTGGGGTATTGGCTGTGGGCTCGGACTTGAGAATGAGCGCTTCCGCCAGAGGGGAGGTAGAAGCAAAGGATGATGGGCAAGTCAGGAACTGGGCTGCCAGGGATCATCTGGAGGACACAGACAGGTCCCCATGACCAGAGCTGGTGGGAGAGAGAAGGAGTTTAGAGTCAGATGAGCCTCTAGACAGCTGTGGGATTTCATTCTGCAATTTCCCTTCTCTTCCAACTTTCTTTGTGCTTAAAAAGGGATATTGAATTTTACCTAGAGGGACAGGTGAGAAAACGAGGGAAGTCCATGTCAAGTACCTGGTACCAAGTGAAGCTGGGCACCAGGGTCAACTATGTAGGGAAAGGTGGTAGGCTGGCAGAATGATTAAGGTCTGGGTTCAAATCCCATCTCTGCCACCAGCTGGCTGGGTGACTTTGGGCAGATTGCTTCTCCTCGCAATTCTTCCCCAGCCCCACCTGGAGGATGCAAAGAGGAATATCTGCCCTGCAGGATGATGTGAGGCTTAGAGACACATCTTAGTTGTGAAGGAGTGAGGGAGAGTTCCAGAGACAGGAACTCCTGTTTCCTTCCTATTAAGACTGGGGTAGGGGTAGCAGATAGATCTGCTTTGATCCCCTTTTCTTGAAGAGAGCCCTTGGCACTTAGGACCAGATCAGCATACCCAGTGACAACTTCCCTCAGATCAGCATACCCAGTGACAGCTCACTCTCCAAGGACTCTCACAGATATCCAAGTGTCCAGCAGATCAAATTTTTTCTATATTGAACTAAATTTAACCTGAAATTTTAAATTAAATGAAAAGCCAATTGAAATGTAAACTTTGAGATCAAAATTACATTGAACATTTAGCCAGGCATGGTGGCATGTGTCCTTAGTCTCAGCTACTCAGGAGGCTGAGGCAGAAGGATTGCTTGAGCCCCAGAGTTTGAGACCAGTCTGGCAACATAACAAGACCCTGTCTCAATGATAAAAAAGAACAATATGACAATTAAAAATAAAGTTTGTCTAACTGAAAGATTGAGCACCGAACAAGATTTTTGTCCTAGTTTTCTTTAATATTAAATTTAATTTGAACCTTAAGGGGAAGGTCTAGAACTTAAATTATTTAATTTGGTAGCCAATAGCCTCATGTGGCTATTTACATTTTAAATGATTTAAAATGAAATAAGTAAAAAATTTAATTCCTCGGTCACACGAGTCACACTTTAAGCCACAAGGCATGATCTGAGATTTAGGATTTCAGAGAGACCAAGGCAGGACTTGAGCATTGGGACTTCAAGGAGACCAAAACAGGAAAGGAGGGTTGGAAATTCAGAGATACCAAGGCAGGACTCAAATGTTTGTCTTTAGCAAGACCCGGGAAGGACTCAGGTTTGGGACATCAGAGAGTCTAAGGCAGGTTCTGATGCTTGAAGGCCACATGTGACTAGCGTCTACAAAATTGGATCATTGCAAATATTTCTATGGGACATCAGCACTGCAAGTTAACTATATAAAATGTGCTTAAAGTGTAAAAAAAAAAGGAAATAGAAAAAGTAGAAAGAAACAACCACCTGTGATTCCTCCGCCCCACCTCCTGAGAAAGCACGTTGCACGGGAAGAGAGGAGGGCCCAGGGTAGAGATAGGATTCTCCTATTCGGGGCACAGCGGAAAAATGACACTGAAAGGAGACTGAGAGAGTGGCCAAGACACAGGGGGAGGAACAGGGCAAGGGTGGACACAGGAGACTGGGAGATCAGCGAGGAAAGAGTTGGAGAGTTGTTGGCAAGTCATTGAGGAAGGTCTCAAGACACAAGGTCTCAGAGCGTTTGCCTCAGGGAAGGCCCCTCCTGGACCCTGTACCAGGAAATCTCAGAGGGGTCTCAGTAGGTGGCAGAGTTTAAGGCAGGGGGGAAACTCATGTGGTCAGAGATGTAGGCTCCCCCTTGTTCCTTTCAGAGCAGAGCCATTTTTGTCTTATATATCAGACTTCCCTTCAGGGATGCATTTTACTTTTAGGTGTTCCTTCCTCTATAAACATATTAAAAATTTTATTTGAAAACTGTGTTGAAGGAGGCTCAAACTTTACCTGTACGATGACCACTTATGTACCTAACCCTGAATTGTACACCACATCTTCAAAATAAAAATAAAAGATGAACAAGCTGCTCTCCCTGCCCTCAGGAATGTTCTAGCTACCAAGATCCAGCCCCTTTTCTTTGACAATCCTCCTCTTCTCCCCAACTCCCCAAACACTGTCCTGGAGTGACTCAAATTTTAACCATGATTGGGGCCAGATACCCCAAAAGACATATGAGTGACATAGTCTAGAGTAAACAGATGGGCAAGAGGCAGATGAGGAGACAGGCTATGTTTATTTTTTTAAACGAATGATTTTAAAATTTTTATTATTAAGATGTGGGGTACACTTCAGGGTTAGGTATACAAACATTTATCATGCAGATACCCTTGTTGATGAGGTATGGCCCTCCCTCCCCTAGCAGTTTCCCTCAACTGCCAATCCCATCCCCCCTCCCCTGACAGTTTCCCGCCACTGCCAATCACTTTCTTATAGCATTATAATTGTTCAAGGTCCGTTTATGAGTGAGAACATATGAAACTCTGTTCTTTGTTTCTGTGATAAATCACTGAGTATGATCGACTCCAAATCCATCCAAGTTGCTGCAAATATTATGCAGCCATAAACTAATGTTATTTTAAACTTTTGGGAGATACATTTTAAAAATTGTCTTTGTATTTTGATATTGTACCTATGTATGATCTTTACATGGTCCCATAGCCCAGCAGCCTGTGGTATGGACCATACAGTGAGATAATAAGAAGGTTAACCTGTGTTCTACGTGACATCTTTAAAATGGGAGCAATACAGGTACCAGCTTCACAAAATATCTTCTATGGGGTTAAAGTAAGTGCTTACTGATAAAGAGTTTGGAGCAAGGATTGGTACACAGTAAGTCCTCAATAAAATCTTAGTAATTATTATTGGTACTATTGTATTATTCAAGGTACAGTTGCACATGGATTGTGATAAACTCCAGAGAGTTCAAAAGTGTTTCCAAGAGCGTATCTGAGTTACCACTTCTTCCACATCCTGAAAGAATTGCACTAGCCTGGGAGAACCACCTCTTCACAGCCCAAAACAAATCCAACACCACAGGCCTATTCCCCTAAAAAGTGCCACATTCTCCATGGTCCATGTCCTCCAGTCTGGTAAGAAAGCAGGGGTCTGGGAGTCAGAGAAGCCAGGTTGAAAACAGTGGCCTCTGCTATATTCTAGTTGTGTGACTTTGGGCAAGTAACCTCACCTCTGGAAAGCCTCATGTTTTCAACTGCAAATGGGTTTTAAATATGTATCTTGCTTGACTGTCAGAAGGGTTACAAATAATTGCTGTCTACTACAGTACCTGGCACATAATAGGTCTGAAATAAATTATTATTATCATCCCTGGCAGTTAGGCCAGTAGTGCCAACTCTTTCCTCAGGTTCACCCAGCCTCTTTTCCCTCCCATCCCCTACAGAATGGCATCTTCCTCCAGTGACCTTAAGACCTAAGAAATCTTAAAAAGCATAGAGAATGTTTAAGACTCTTGGTGTAGAGTTTAAGCCTCCAGATCTATCTCTTCCCCATCCTGAGGTCCCCCTTGGGCTTGATGAGAAGTTGGGCCCCTTCATTTCTCTCAACCCAGAACTCTCCTGCATTCCTTATGGATCTGAGATATGACTTCTTCCCTGATTTCTTTCCACAGGACAAACCGGGCTACATAAGTGTCCACCTCAGAACTGGAGGACAAGACCAGCTGGGCAAGGAGGTGAGGGCAGAGTGATGGAGAAGGGCTGAGAGTCCCAGTAAAAACCAGCTGGGCTGGAAAAGATCTCTCTGAGGGAAGAATCAAGAGGGAGAACCAGCTCAGTCACACAGAGGAAGGCAGATGGAGGCTCTTGGAAGAAGTCTGGAGACCCCACCTATGACCTGGGGATGACATCATGGGAAGCTTGGCTATTGACTGCTCCATCTGCCAATCAGAGCTGGCCAATGGGATGCAGGTGGGAGTGGATCATGCTCAGAGCTTTGGACTCTGATTCCAAAGGCCTCCTACCTGCTCAACTCCTGCATTTCCAACTTCTCCATTTCCTTCCCTGGACCCTGTGGAATCATCAGAGAAGCCACAAACTTATGATTAAGGGGTGTCCCAACAGTGGTTGCTTTACTTGATGGCTGGATAAGAGAACAGAATGGCCATGAGACAGTTTTATATATATATATATATAAAACTGTATGTATGTATATATATGTATGTATATATATGTATATGTATGTATATATATGTATGTATGTATGTATATATATGTATATATATATCAGATCCTTATATATATATATATATATATAATGAAATGATTACATCCAAATGGTTAGCATATCCATAATCTAAAATATTTATCATTTCTTTTGGGTGAAAACATTTAAAATCCTCTAATTACTGTGAAATGTACAATATGTTGTTTTGTCATTTGAGGGAACATGGATGAGCCTAAAGGACATTATGATAAGTGAAATAAGCCAGGCCCAGAGAGAAAAACACAGCATGATCCCACTTTTATGTGGAATCTGAAAAATTCAACCTCATAGAGGTAGAGAGTAGAATGGTGGGTGCCAGAGGCTGGGGTGGGGATGTGGATGGGGTGGACAGAAAAAGAGGAGAGGTTGGGATACAAAGCTTCAGTTAGAGAGGAAGAGTAAGCCCTAATGTCCTGGGGTTCAACACGGTGCTCTCGAGGGATTTAATGCTACAGGAATTAGCCTCTGGCTTCACCATAATCCCCAAGGGGTTGTGATCCCTCAACCAGAACTGAGTCTCTGTAGTTTTTCACTTGCAGGTCTTGATGTTTGAGGTCTCTGAGTACTCGCTGCCGGTGGCCTTCTGGCCCTGTGGGACCTGAGGCTTCATCGTATGGAACCTGAGGGATGCACACTGAACCTCTTGGTCCTTTCTGGAGAAGGAGACGGCCACAGCTGGAGGTAACTGGTCTGGGGGGCTGCTATCTGCCTGGGATTCAGTCAGGGGCCCCTGAATGGAGAGGAAGAGATGGGTATCAGAGCAGAACAGTGGGGTAGGGGAAGCCAAAGAGAGGCCAGGAAGCCCCTGAGTTCCTTCCTCCATTCATTCCACGCACATTTTGTTGGACTCTCCTTCATACATGCTTCCTTCAAATATTTAATACTTAATGAGCACCTTATTTGTTGTTTACCAAATCAATTAACTTTCCACAACAACACCATCAGGAAGATATTATTACTGTCTGCATCTTATATACATATGAAACTGAGGTTGAAACCGTTAAAACAGTAAGCAGCATGTCGAAACTCCTTGTTAAGCCAAGACCTAATCCAGTCATTACTTCCTGACCCCGGAGCCTGGTGTCCCCGCTGAGGCCTTGTGTGTGAGGCCCTGAGCTGGGCGTGGGTGTATTGTGGTGGACACGGTAGATATGGGCCCTGGTCTCCTGAAGCTCCCTCTTTAACTTGTAAAGGCAGCAATAAATGAGTGACAAACAAATAAATATCCAATTGTGAATTATGGTGAGATGAGGAGAAGAGGGTAAGTAGAATTATAGGGCCTTGATTCAGACATAGTACCTGCCCTTGGGAAGCTCGTCCTTAAGTTGGGGGTGGGGGCAGTTGGAACAAGCCAGTCAAAAATGTTGTCCCTTGATAGGAAACATGATGTCGCCTGAAATGTCCACACTCTAATCCCCTGCAACCTGTGAATATGTTACAGGTTGCCTGTGAATATGGCAAAAGGGGCTTCACAGATGGAACTGAGTTAAGAAAATTAGGCTGGGGAGATTATCCTGGACTGTTAGGGTGGGTCCAAAGTAATCACAGAGTCTTTACAAGTGAAAGGGGGAGTGCAGGGAGAGGTTGGGAGGTGCAAAGCTGCTCCCTTGCAGATAGAGGACAGGCCTGAGTCAAGGCAGGCAGGATTCTCCAGGAGCCAGAAAAGACAAGAAAGTGTGTCCTTTCCTGGAGCCTCTGGAAGGAACCAGACCTGCCTGTCAGCACCTTGGTTTTAGCCCAGCGAAACCCATGTCAGTCTTGTGCCTACCTGAACTCTTAGACAATGCATTGAGATTGCCTGAAGCCACTGGATGTGGGGTTATTTGTCTCAGCAGCAATAGGAAACTGATACAGACTCACACTTGCGAGAGTGATGGAGGTGGCCTGGGAGAACCCTCCTCAGTCTCAGCCCCTTCTTGATGCTTTCCGAACAGCAGACACCTCCACAGAACTGTCTGTGATCTGGCTTCTCCTATTTCCTCTTAATTATTCTAATGTAGCCTCCCACACCCCACCCCACAGCACTACCATTGTCAAGGTTGCTAGGGGTCTCCAGTGGCTGAATCCAAGAGACCATCTTTTAGGCTTCCCCACCTGGACTTTGTAGCAGAGTCCACAGCTACCCACCTCCCTACACGGAAGCCCCTTTCTACTCAGCACATGCATCACACTGTCCTTCAGCATCTTCACTTGGTGGTCTCATTCACTGTGTTGGCCTCATGTCACCAATAGGTTGAGGACTCACAGATCCACACCCCAGCCCATTCCCCTCTCCTGACTATAGACTGATTCAACAGTGTTCGCCTCCCTCTTGTCCAAAGGTGCAACAAGCTCAACCTATTCAACTGAACTTCTTCTTTTCTTCCTCAAATGTCTTCCTCTTAAAGTCTTCTTAGCCTCAGGGATTGCCATCTCCATTCCTCCAACTGCTTAGGGAAAATCTGGGAGTCATCCCTGGCCCCCTCTCTCCACCCACACCCACTCCCAATGCATTAACAATCCCCATTGTCCTGACTTTAGAATTTCCCTAGAAGCCAGTCACACCCACCACCCCTGCCTCCTGGTTCTAGCCAGCATCACCTTCTCCCTGGATGTTCACCAGCCGTCTCTCTAACTCCTCTGCTTCTGCCCTTCTCTGCCACACACGGTTTCTTCTGAAGACAGCAGCCAGAGGGATCTGGGGAAAGTGAAAGTTGGATCATATTCTGCTCAAAACTCCAAACACTCACAGTGGCCTGTGCGGTCAGACATGATTTACACAAAGGCTCAAGTTCTCCAAACTCACTTCCTGCTCATGACCATGCCTTCCCCTGTATAATTGCACAGGCTTCCCCATTTCTCTCCCTCTCACTGGTAAGCCTCCTGTGTTTGAGTATTGCCCCTGCTCTTCCCTCTACCTGGAAGGCTCTTCCACCCCACATTCCAGTGTCAAGCTCCAAGCCTCCTTCATGATTTGCTCAAACATCACTAATAGAGACCACAAGTCAACCTACCAAATAGAAGAGAACAGTTGCAAGACATGTTTCTAATAGGGGGTTAACATCCAGAATATATAAAGAGCTCTTACAACTCAAATTTATGAAACAATGCAATTAAAAAACAGCCTAAGACTCTAACAGTCTTTCTCCAAATAAGACATACAAATGGACAGCAGGCATATGAATAGATGCTCAGATCACTAATTATTAGAGAAACACAAATCAAAACTACAACGAGCTATCACCTTACACCCATTAGAATGGCCACTATCAGAAACAAAGAACACCCAAACCCAAAATGAACAAGTTTTACCAAGGATGTGAAGAAATGAGGACCCTTACACATGGTTGGTAAGAATTTAAAATGGTGTAAGTCCCATGGAAAACAGCATGGAAATTAATAAATAGAAATATCATAGGATCCAGCAATTCTACTTATGGGTATATCCGAAAGAATTTTCAAGCAGAATCTCAAAACAATATTTGTACAGCAATGTTCACTGCAGAATTATCACAAGAGCCAGGAGGCAGAAACAACAGAAATGTCCATCAGCAGATAGCTGGATAAATAAAATGTGGTGGATATGCACACAATGGAATATTATTTGCCTTTAAAAAGGAAGTCCTGTCACATCCTACAACATGGATGAACTTTGAGGATGTTATGTTAAGTGAAAATACCAGTCACAAGATGACAAATATGGAATGATTCCACTTATATGAAGTATCACAACATAGGGTTAACAGAAAAGAAAGTAGAATGGTGGTTGCCGGGGTGGGGGTGGGGTGAGGGGGAAGTGGAGAATGGTTGTTCATTGGATATAGACTTTCAGTTTTGCAGTATTAGACAGTTCTAGAGATGTGTTGCACAACTGAACACTTAAAAGGATAAGATGGCAAATTTTGTGTTATGTGGTTTTTTCTATGATAGACAAATGGATAGATGGCTAGAAAAATAAAAATAAGCCCCAAAGCCATGTCCTAGGCTGGGCGCAGTGGCTCATGCCTGTAATCCCAGCAGTGTGGGAGGCCGAGGTGAGAGGATTACTTGAACCCAGAAGTTTGAGAGCAGCCTGGGCATCTTTTTTTTTTTGTCTTTACCAAAAAAAGATAAAAATTAGCCAGGCGTGGTGGCATGTGCCTGTAGTTCCAGCTAGTTGGGAGACTGAGGTGGAAGGATTGCCTGAGCCCAGGAAGTCGAGACTGTGGTAAACCATGATCATGCCATTGCCCTTCAGCCTGGCCCATGGTAAGATTCCAACCAAAAAAAACAAAAACAAAAACAAAACAAAAACAAGCCATGTTCTGAGCACATTCTATTCGCAGTATCCTAGATTTTCCCTGAAGTGTGTGTCTATCTTTTACATGCTCTGTGTTTCATGTGTTTGCTTGTTTGTTGTTGGTTGCTTGGTAGATTGGTTTGAATATATCTCTCCATCTAGAATAAAACTTCATTGAGCTCTAGATTTTTCGTATTTTCCATAGATGGGTCTCTTGCACCTACAGTTCTCATCTCTTGGGAGGTGCTTAATAATGAATGAATTCCAGAATGAATTAGTGAATGGAAGAATGGATGTAACTCTGCTGTTCAAAACCTTCCACAGGCTTCTGGACATACACCGAATACAGTTGATAAATGATGAGTGTGGCATTTATATTGGAGCATGAAAGATAAACAAAAATGAAGATCAGAAGTGTGGAGGGAGGAGCATTTAAGGAGGGAAGGACAGCTCATGCAGACTGAGGCACAATCACCTTGTTCTGGTTATGACAGTGGAGAGCCCAACATGGACGGGGCACAGAGTGGAGGCAGGAAGCATTGGGAGGCAGGGTTGGGATCAGAGTGAGGCATATGAGGACCTCACCCAGAGCTCAAAATTAAAGAGTGAAAAAATAATGGTTTTTTTTTTAATGCAACATTTAAAAAATCAAGTTAATGTAAAAAGTCCCTAGTGAAAAAAATAATAAAAAACTCAGAAGCTATGTTCTGCTAAGCCAATTACAGTCATTGGGATTTTTTGCACAGGATTAACCAAATTTGTATTTCAATTATTGAATGCTGTGTGAAAAAGCCTGATGATTAAAATCCATGAAAACGTATAAACTGGGCTCGGTGGCTCAGTCTGTAATCCCGCGCTTCGGGAGGCTGAGGTGAGTGAATTGCCTGAGCCCGCGGTTCGAGACCCGCCTGGGCAACTTGGCAAGACCTCATCTCTACAATAAATCAAAAATTAGCCGGGCGTGGTAGTGCTCACCTGTAGCTCCAGCTACTTGGAAGGCTGAGGTGGAAGGATCGCCGGAGCCCAGCAGGTCAAGGCTGCAATGGCCGGGAGCGGCCACTGCACTCCAGTCTGAGTGACAGAGTGAGACTCCAACTCAAGAAGAAAACATATAAATAGTGACATACATTTTTTAATTTGCCTCAGGTTGAAATTGGCTCAGCATGACCATTTGTGTATCTAATCCTGAATTGTACACCACATCCTTAAAAAAATAAAATAAAATAAAATAAATACTCTTGGAAAATTAAAAATCATGTGTATTAAAACATCATTTTAAGTTTAAAGATTTTATGTATACCCAAACCCAGAATTTATTAAACTTTGCTTTCCATGCTCTACTGCAAGCAAAGCAGAGATAACATTTTCAAAATCGCCTTCTTTCTTCCCACATTTTCTTTTCTTTTTTTTTTTGAGTTGGAATCTCACTCTGTCACCAAGGCTGGAGTGTAGTGGCATGCTCATGGCCATCCCAGTGTCAACCTACTGGGCTCCGGCGATCCTTCCACCTGAGTCTTCTAAATAGCCAGAACTACAGGGGTGTGCTACCATGCCCAACTAATTTTTTTTTTTGTTTATTGTAGAGATGAGGTCGTGCCAAGTTGCCTGGGCTGGTCTTGAACCCACAGGCTCAGGCAATCCACTCACCTCGGCCTCCCAAAGTGCTGGGATTACAGGCTGAGTCACGGAGCCTCGTCTCTTCCCTCATTTTCAACTATGTGGCCCTGCTTGAAAATTTCTCTTGACTTAGTTGATGATCTTTAATAATTTTTAACTGACTTCAGTTTATGGATCTTATTTATTTAAAATTTTGATATTTTTCTCATCAATATGTTTTTTAAAATTAATTTTGATGTTTTTAAAGATGGTGCATAAAAACATTTTTGTCTTGATCACTGAGATTTTTGGCACCTTCTTAAATTTTGCACTTGAGGTAGGAGCCTCACTCACCTCACCCTAATTCCTTTCCAACTGGAGAGGGAGGTGTTTAGGAGGCCAGAATGTACAGGGCCACAGGCTGAGGACTCTGGGTCTTAAGTGTCTAGGTCAAGGGTTAGTAAACTACAGTCCTGGGGTCAAATCTCACCCATTGCCTGATTTTGTGAATAAAGTTTATTGGAACACAGTTGAACTCATCACTTCCACAGGGTCTAGGGCTGCCTTCCTGCTACAACAGAAGAGAGTTAAGTAGCTGCAGCAGAGACTGTACAGTTCAGAAAGTAAAAAATATGTACTCTCAGGCCTTTAAAGATAAAGGTTTCTGGCCTCTGTTCTGGACAGTTTTGGAGAGGGGAACAGTGGTTTAAATGCAGAGGAACTGGACAGTGATGGCTTCTGGGAGGTCCTTCCAGGTGGGGAAGGGGAGGTGAGAGGCAGGGAGGTGAGTGGGTCTATGATGGAGATCCTGTGACCGCAGCAATGAAAGTGATCGGGATGCAAGGGGGGGAACCAATGTCAATTGTTCTCAAGGGGGAAGCGAGTAAGACATGGGGGATTTGGGGCAGTAAACAAAAAGAGAGGCCAGAGAGGAAGCGACTTCTCTGGGGGAGGGTGTTGTCCAGCTGTCAGCAATGAGGATTAAATTCTGATCACATTTCTCTCATCCAAATTCCTAATGAAGAGGCTTGGACAGTCTCCCCTGACAAGGACTCAGCAGACACCATTTATTACCCTAGTGCCCTGTATGCTAAAATTTACTTTCCAACCCAACTCTGGCATGACATTATACAACAGCTAAAGAAGAAAATAAAAATATTTTATGATCCCACAAAGTCAACTCTGGGGACTTCCAGACATGAGGCACTTTGTCCTCTATTGATTTCCAAAATTCTTTAGATAGGGATTACACATTTTGAATTAAAAAATCCTTAATTCTGCCTGTAACCTACAATCCCCCACTTGGAAATTTCTCATTCCCATACAGAACCAATGAAAACCTCATATGTATTGATTTATGGTTTTTGTGAAATCTGCCTCCTTAAAATGTATATAACCAAACTGCAATTCAACCACTCTGGACACACGTTCTTAGAACCTCCCGAGGATGGGTGTTCCCGGACCTAAGGTAGCTCATATTACCCAGAATAAGAAATCTTAAAACATTTTACAGAGTTTGGCGTCTTTTTGTCCAAAGCAAAATGGGAAATTCTGCAGAGATGCCAGCTTATGGGGAGGAGGAGGGGAGACACTTTGGCTAAAACAAATTGAGCAATTCTGGGGGCCATCCTGTGGGAGGTGTCCAGGTTGGAGGTCGGATGTGGAGATGCCTACATCACTCACCTGAGAGGCTGAGCCCCTGACAGCATCTGCATCCTCCATGCCTGCATAGCCCTCACCAGCTGCTGGCCTTGATGACTTCCTCCTGCAGGACCTCATTCTGAGTGAAGAGACAAGAGAGCCTTGACATTTTGCTTATCATTGTGTTTTTAAAACTACTTTTGATATTTTCAAAAACTTTGTCTCAATGGCACTCCTTTAAATTTTGCATTGGAGGAAGAATCTCACTCACCTCACCCTAACTCCTGCCCTACCAGAGAGGCAGGTGTTTAGGAGGCCAGAATGTGCAGGGCTGCAGGTTGAGGAGTCTGGACCTTATCTGCAGGTCAGGGATTGGTAAACTACAGCCCTTGTGTCTAATCCCACCCACCACCTGATTATGTAAATAAAGTTTTATTGGAGCACAGAGATCCTTTCCATCTGGGCAGATAGGGCTGCAGGGAGTGTGAGGTAGAGATCGGCATGGCTAATTTCCAAAATGAAGATCACAAGTCCTGATCTCACTGTCAAGATAAGTTGCGGTGAGGAGACAGGCCAAAGCCCACTGAGAGCAACATGGGTCCAATGCAGCCTCTGTTTATCCTTTTTACTCGTTATCCACTAATTATAATACATTGACGTGCTAGAGGACATGCCCACCAACGCCATGACAGTTTACAACGACCATGGCAACTCCTAGAAGTCACCCAGTGTGGTTTAAAAGTGGGTGAAACCTTCCATTCTGAGAATCCCCGCTCCTTTACCGGAAAAAAACATGAATAATCCATAAAATATAATAAAGAGCCGTAAATACAAACATCCTGTGTCCAGGCGGCCTGCTCTGCCTATGGGATGGCCTTTTTCTCATTTGTGTTTTTTAATAAACTTACTTTCCTCCTGCTTATGGCTCGTACTTGAATTCTTTCCTGTACGAAGTCAAGAAACCACTCAGCCTCTCAGCTGAACTCCAATTCTGGGGTTTGCCTGCTTCAGGTTGACCCTCACCTTTGTTAACAATTAAGGGACTGGAGGGGTGACCAAGGTGGGGGGGAGTGATCCTGTCCTGCAGACCCCAGTGTTGAGAACACAGGCTCCCACTCCTGGACTTGGGACCTGAGGTTCACAAGCAAGGGTACCCATGATATTCTCAATGCCCCCATGACCTCCTTCCTGCCCTTGCTTCAAGCTCTTGGCCCATCTGGGTCCCTCCAGCTCTGGCTCCAAGGACCCACTCCTGGCCCCATCCTTCCCCAGGACCCTCCAACATCCCCAAGGTCGATGCTCACGCAACAAAGATGATGCAGAAGGACAGGAAGACTAAGGTGGTGGCTCCAGCACCCCAGAATGTCCCTAGCATCACTCCTGACCATGCTCCTCCTGTGGAAGGATGTGACCTGTTGGGGGTACTCACCCCCAGAACTGATCTCTTCCCTTTCTGCTCTCTGGGGGGCCCTGGACTTCTAGTGATGCCCAGGCGAGAGCCTCATGTCTCTCACCTGGGTTCTAAACTACCATGCAAGGTCCCTGTCTCCTAACACACCTGTCCAAGCCCCAGCCCTTCCCCTCAAGGCTCCCCACCCCCCCTCACTTACCCCACACCCCTTACCCAACAGGATGAAGACAAGAACATTCTGGGGCCAGGGAAAATCCAGGCCTCACAGCTGAGCACAAACCGGACCTGAGCTCCCCTCTGTAGCCCAGGGTTGCTGGGTGGATGGTGAGGGTGGCAGGTGTGTTCTTCCCCCAGCCCCTCCCTTGACACCTCTGCACTCACTCTGCAGGGAGATGCTCAGGGAGACATGCTGGGATCCCAGATGATTCTGAGCTCGGCAGGTGAATGCTCCTTCATCCCTGAGGTGAACTTGAGGCAGATCCAGCACCCCAGGGTTCGAGGGCTGTGAGGGGCTCAGGGTCAGGCTCCCCCATGTCCAGCTCAGCCTGGCTAGAGGGTTGCTGTTGACGGCACAGACCAGGCACAGAGACTGGTCCTCCAGAACTGAGAGAGATGAGCCATTCTTCAGGGCTATGGCTGCTGTCAAGAATAAGACAGAGGGTCACAGAGACAGAGAGATGGAGAAAAAGGAGGACACAGAAAGAGAATGGTGAGAGGAACTGACAGAGACGAGGTGCGGGAAACACACACTGTCAGCTCTCACTGCTGTGAATATCAACTTGTGGACTCTTCAGGAGAACAGCTTTACCACCTCACCCAAAATTAGAAAGAACATATGACACTGTTGTATTTTGCCTTTAGAGAACAATCTCACTGGCTTAGATATTCTATGTGAAATTAGATACAAGATTATTCACTGCAGCGCGTCTGTGGGAGCGCACAATTAAGGCCCTGACTCCCCATGAGGAGAAGATGGCCACAGAATCAGGATCCATCTGCTCCATGGACACCACACAGTCTGGAGAAGGGTGAGGACAGTTGGTCCTACTGATGTCAAATGACCTCTGAGCTCCTTCAGGTGGACACACCAAGGCTTAGAGCAGCCTGGAGGGACATGAGTCAACTTGGTGGAGGGAGGGGGAGTGGGCAACAGTCTTTGCTCTGCATTTAGGATTTGAGCCCATGTGACCCCATCACCTGTCCAGAAGCACTCAGGTCAGAGCTACTAGGAAGAATGAAAGGCCGAGGCAGGAGCCGTGCTCAGGAGATGAACAATGTGGCTCTCAAGGGTGCTCCTGCTGTCTGAATGTCACCCTGCCCCTGCTGTGGGCAGTGGAGGGCATCTGAGGAGTCTGAGGGGAGTGAAGGGTGGATGGGGCAGATTTTCAGGGAGCTGAGGGTAGGGAGGAGCCCTGGGTTCACCCACAATGGGGTCTCTGATGATCAGATTAGTCCAGGATGAGAAGGGGTCCTGCCCTGAGCTGAATGCCCAGGTCTACAACGCAGGGAGGGTGCTCCATCCTACCTGTGCCTTTTTCTTGGAAGACAGTCATAGTCAAGTTCTGAGGGGCATCTGAACAGAAAGACATGGCAGATTCACGTCACTCTGAGGGTGGTGGACAGTGGCCCTCTCTCCTGGGAGAAATAAAGGGAAGGTGAAGTCGGCATATCCCCAGCCCCCTCTCTCATCCCAGATTCTAAGATCCAGTACCCCGTATCCAGCCCCGACTTCCCTCCTGCTGCCCTCAGGGATCCCCCATAAGGGACCCGGATATCCTGGCCCAGCTCTCACAGGACACGTTGAGATGGATGGTCTTCGATGTGGTCACACCGACCCCAGGCAAGGTCACTTGACAGATGAGGATGATGCTATGGTCCTGGGGCTTTGGGATGAGGGTAAGCACTGAGGAGCGAGCACTGGTAGTGGGCAGTGTTGATACCGAGGCCCCTGTCCAGGAGATCATAGGGGGCGTTCCCTGCTCACAGGCCCAGGGTACAGAGCAAGTCAGGTTCCTGGGGTGGCCGGACTCCAAGATCCCCGGTTTGAGGATGCTGGGCACGTACATCAGGGCTGGTGAGGAGAGGACGGCACACAGGACCAGGAGGGAGTGTCCGAGGGGCATCTTCAGCCCTTTCCTCCCAACCCCTTCCCAGATCAGGGGTCCCCTCACAGCTCTGCCCTGCACCCCATGAGCTTCCCCTGTGACCGCTCCTGAAACCCATTTCTTACCTGTTACATGCAGAGAAAGCTTGGGATATAGGTAACTCCTTTTTATCTTTCCTTTCTCCACCCGAAAGAAGTATGTCCCCTGGTCCGTCCTCCTGGCCTCTCTGATGCTCAAGGAGCAGTTGCTGTTCTGGGGGTCTCCCAGGAGCTGGATTCGGTTGTTTGTGGTCACTGGAGGGTCCTGGTATATATTGGCCCCTTCTCGGAATCAGTATCCATGGACACTATTGAGGTCACTCCAGCAGTCTGGATTGAAGACTTGCAGAGTACAAGGACACACAGACCCTCCTGCACTGTCAGTGACCCTGGCACTTCCAGTTGGAATCTCAGATCCAGGTACTCTGTGGGAAAACAATTGTCACTTCTGCCCAGCCACCAACGTCCCGCTGTCTGTCTACCCACTGCAGGGGCCGCAGCAGTCACAGCATCTCTAAGGCAGAGAGTTCTGGACTCCTTGTGTGAGCAAAGAAGGGGAGGTGAGTGAGGGGGAGGGCTGGGGACTCAGAGGCTGGAAAAAGCAGGAGACCACAGCGGTTCCCAGAAGAGGAACCTCAGGCACACACTTGGTGAGAGCTTATCCTTCTCTGCACAGAGAGGAGAGAAACCCCAAAGCCAGGAGACCCCAGAGACCCACCCAGAGGGAAGCAGAGAAGGAGCAGGGACCATTTCCCACCTCCCACTGTGGGGCTTCCTTGGTGCTCCAGAGCCTGGCCACACATGCCACACATGTGTGGCCACACATGTGTGTCCTGCTCACCATGTCTATGGACCTTCCTGGAAGTTCCTTCTGATGTTTAGGGGTTTGACAGGGATCCCCCAAGGACCCCCAA
>NW_007258965.1:526025-532734 GCF_000164805.1 Carlito syrichta | reverse complement strand
TGAGCACTGAGGAGTGGGTGCTGGTAGGGGGAGGGTTGACACAGAGGCCCCTGTCCAGGAGATTGTAGGGGGTGTCCTCTGCTCACAGGCCCAGGGTACAGAGCAGATCAAGTTCCTGGGGTGGCCAGACTCCAGGTCCCAAGGTTGAGGATGTTGGGTGTATGCAACAGGGCTGGTGAGGAGAGGAGGGCACGCAGGATCAGGAGGAAGGGTCTGAGGTGTGGCCCTTAGAGAAGAACAGGCTCTGGTCCAACTTCTCCCTGAACAAACACACTTCACCCCCAGCCCCCTCCCAAGACAGGGGTCCTCTCATAGCTCTGCCCTGCAGTCCCATGAACTTCCCCTGTGGCCCCTCCTGGAGCCCACGTCTAACCTGTCACATGCAGAGAGAGCTTGGGATATAGGTAACTTATTTTTATCTTTCCTTTCTCCACCCGAAAGAAGTATGTCCCCTGGTCCGTCCTCCTGGCCTCTCTGATGCTCAAGGAGCAGTTGCTGTTCTGGGGGTCTCCCAGGAGCTGGATTCGGTTGTTTGTGGTCACTGGAGGGTCCTGGTATATATTGGCCCCTTCTCGGAATCAGTATCCATGGACACTATTGAGGTCACTCCAGCAGTCTGGATTGAAGACTTGCAGAGTACAAGGACACACAGACCCTCCTGCACTGTCAGTGACCCTGGCACTTCCAGTTGGAATCTCAGATCCAGGTACTCTGTGGGAAAACAATTGTCACTTCTGCCCAGCCACCAACGTCCCGCTGTCTGTCTACCCACTGCAGGGGCCGCAGCAGTCACAGCATCTCTAAGGCAGAGAGTTCTGGACTCCTTGTGTGAGCAAAGAAGGGGAGGTGAGTGAGGGGGAGGGCTGGGGACTCAGAGGCTGGAAAAAGCAGGAGACCACAGCGGTTCCCAGAAGAGGAACCTCAGGCACACACTTGGTGAGAGCTTATCCTTCTCTGCACAGAGAGGAGAGAAACCCCAAAGCCAGGAGACCCCAGAGACCCACCCAGAGGGAAGCAGAGAAGGAGCAGGGACCATTTCCCACCTCCCACTGTGGGGCTTCCTTGGTGCTCCAGAGCCTGGCCACACATGCCACACATGTGTGGCCACACATGTGTGTCCTGCTCACCATGTCTATGGACCTTCCTGGAAGTTCCTTCTGATGTTTAGGGGTTTGACAGGGATCCCCCAAGGACCCCCAAGGCATGAGGGGTGGATAGGACCATGATCTAAGAGTCCTGCTGTCCAGACTGAGGTGCTTCTGGGGCCACATATTTTGTACCACGAATGGTGCTTTCCTGGTCTGACCTGAGTGTCATGGTGTTGTCTAGACCTAAGGGTCACAAATGGGGAAGATTCAAACCCAACAGACATTTGACAATGTGTGGGAACAGTTTATACTGTCACACTGGGTGGGGTGGTGCTGGTGGCATCTGGTGCATAGAGGCCTCGATGCTGACAACACTCTGTCAAGCACAGGACAGACCCCAGCTAGGAAGGGGCATCCAGCCCTATGTGCCAACAATGTCAAGGTCAGAGCGGGATGAGAAAGCTGGGCATGTGGGTCAGGGTGGTGAGGAGAGTGAGACACTGGATCAGAAGGGAGGGTCCAAGGTGCAGCATTGAAAGGAGCTCAGACTCTGGTCCAGCTCCTTACCTGAGCCTGACATGCTTCTCTCCCAACTTCCTCCCAGGTTGGGAGTCCCATTCCAGCTCCAGCCTGGGACCTCATGACCTTACCCCATGGCCAACTCTGGAGCCTGTGACTTATCTGTCACAACCACAGACAGCTGGGGAAATGTGTAAGTGTATTTCTCACTTCCTCTCTCCACGTGAAAGAAGTAGGTGCCCGCGTCCCTCTTCCTGGCATCTTTGATTCCCAGGGAGCAGTCATTGGTTCCCGGATCCCTGAGGAAGTGAAATCGGCCCTTGGTCCCCTCCTGCACTTCTCGATATTGGTTGTTTGTGGCCACTGGCAAGTCTGGGTGTGTATTGACCCCATTCTGGAACCAGTAGCCATGAACTGGGGCAGAGTCAGCCCAGCTGTTCCAGGGGTAGGAGAAGGAGCAGGGCCCAGAGACACACAGGCCCTCCTGCACCGTCACTGACCTCTGCACTTTCAGCGTGCCGCCATCTCCAAACTGTCTCTGCCCCTCTGTCCCCTCATTCCCCCAGAGAAGTGTTAGCAGCAACAGCATGCTTGGATGGGAGGTGCCAGGGCCGCCAGGGCCGCCAGGGCAAGTCTGTTTCTCAGGGCTCTTCTCTCAGGAACTAAGAGCTCAAGACTCAGAGGAGGCTCCACAGGAAGCCGGGGGCGAGGCCAGAACAGTGACCTTCTCAGAGGAAAAACTTCAGACCTGTATGCCATCTAGTCCAGCTCAGCCCTTGGATATCAACTGTCTGTCAACCCGCATCTAATTTTGGGGACCCTGAGGCCAGAGAAGGTGAGAGACTCATTCAGATTCACACTCCATATAAGGACAAATCCCCATCTCCTGCCTCTCCTTCTTACTCTTTCCCTCTGGTGATATTTTCTGCAAAGTCTGAATAGGCCCAGCTGGCCAGATCCCTGAATCACAGACTGTGGATATTTGTACATTTCAGGGGAAGGACTTGGGTTAGAAGAGATGAGGCCAGATGGGGTAACAGGCAGCCTTTCCCTTCCCACAGCATCCACGAGATGGAGCACCCTCTTTCTGCTTGACGAGGTCGACACACCAGACTTGGAGACCCTCCCCAAGGAGTCACTATCTAGTGGGAGACAAGTCTCCTGACCTCTGAGCTCCCGCTGACAGTAGCTTCAGCGAGGATCACACAGGCAGGGTGGGGGATCTCCCTTAGGTTGAAGGTTGCGTCTCAGGAATACAGAGCAGGGGGCTTGGGGCTGCCGAGATGAGGGTTCCTTGTGTCAGCACATGGCAAGGATGCCAGGGTAGCCTGGCTTGCAGGAGGCCTGGGCACTTGAGGCTGTGACTGTTTTGCATTGGGATTTGAAGGGAAGAGAGTCCGAGGGAAGGGGCGGCTTTTGAAAGCGGCGAACGTTTCTGTCTCCTAGCAGGTCTCTGGGCACCAGGTGGGGTTACCACTGAGACACATGATCCCTGGTAACTCCAGAGCACATTGGATCTGCCGCCCTCGGGTTTTGTCCTGCAGGTTCTGTCCCAGGAGCTCAGGAACACAGATGGCGTGGAGCGAGAACACCAGAATTTGGGCTGTCCCCTTATGGGTGTCAGGATTTCGTGGGCGAAGAAACACACCACTGAATTCAGCGGAAAATTGTTCCTAACTGTGTGGCTGGCCTGGGAGGAAGGGGAATCCTGAGAGGTTTGGCCTCCTCAGACTCAGATCAGGTTTTCCTGAGACAACTTTATTGAGAGAAAATATAAGATTTAGAGATATGGTGCCCCCAAAACAACTCAGAGATTTGCAGAAAACAAACACCCTCTGAGACATGGACTGCCATAAGATAATTTTCAAGTCTCTTTCTTGAGATGAACAAATGAATTTCATTCATTTATCCATCCCTTTGCTTTCCCTTCCCATGGGCCATGCCACTCCCCCCCCCTTTCTGAAGGAGTCCCTGGCCTCATTTTAATGTTGATTGTCTCCTTGCTTTTCAATGCAGATTACCATCTGAGCACACTGCCTTGAATTCCACGAAATTGCACGTGTTTTGCTGAAGACTTTGTTCACATGAAAGATGCCGTCTGTTTCCTTCCACTCAGCCCCATGGCTCAGCCTGTCCCATGTGGTCCCCTCACTGTTCATCCTGAGTCGGCTGAGTCGGTTGTGGTGACTGAGAAGGGAAGCTACAGAGTTGGATCATGCACAGCCCCTGCCCCACTCCAACTCCTGCCTTTCAGCTGGGATCTCATTCTGCAGATCCCTCTATCTCCTGGACCCCCACCCTTGCACCATCCCCCGGCTAGCAGCGGGGTCAGCTGCAGCCTATCAATAGTCAGAAGTGCTGGTCATGGCCCATCTGTTTCCCTTGGTTACTAACTTGCAAAGAAAAGCAGAAAATGAGAAGGAAAGACAAGGGAAGCCAGCAAGGATCTATTTGTGTCCACAGTACAAGTTTATGAATGTCTCATGACTCAGCAGAACTGGGAAACTCCTAACTCGACTTCCACAATTTAAAGAAGATGATCCCAAGGTCCAGAGTGCAGTGGAGTGAATGTCTGTCTCTTCCCAAAATGTATATGTTGAAATTCAAACCTTCATGTGATATTAGAAGGCATAGTCTTTGGGGGCAGTGATTAGATTACGAGGGCTCTGGGATTCATCTTGTTAAATTATTGCACTTAGAGAGAGACCTGAAGTCGGGCTCGGTGGCTCAGCCTGTAATCCCGCGCCTTTGGGAGGCTGAGGTGAGTGGATTGCCTAAACCTGCAGGTTCGAGACCCGCCTGGGCAACTTGGCGAGACCTCATCTCTACAATAATTCAAAAAAGTAGCCGGGCATGGTAGCACGTGCCTGTAGTTCCAGCTACTTGGAAGGCTGAGGCGGAAGGATCGCCGGAGCCCAGCAGGTCGAGGCTGCGGTGGCCGGGAGCGGCCACTGCACTCCAGTCTGGGCGACAGAGTGAGACTCCAACTCAAAAAAAAAAAAAAAAAAAAGAGAGACCTGAGAAATCTTCCACTATATGAAGGCACAATGAGAAGGCACCATCTGTCAGGAAGCAAACTCTCACCAGATACTAAATTGGCTGGCACCTCAGTCTTGAACTTCTCACCTTGCAGAACTATGAGAAATATATATTTTTTTGCTCTTCATAAGCCACCCCATTTATGGTATCTTGTTATCACAACTGAATGGACTGAGATGGCAGATGAGATGCCCTAGCCACTCAGGCATCCTGTCTCACGCTCTGTTGTCTGTCAAGAAGCCATGTCATCTCTCTTGTCTGCAGAATCAACTGAACTGGAGAAGGGAGGTTTATGTTTATTTCAGAGGGAAGAATTTTTTAGTCTCATCTGTGAGATGAAGGAACATATTTCATCCATCCATTTATTCCATCATTCACTCATTCACTCAGCATCCATTGAGTAGGCACAGTGGACGTGGTCGGGACTCAGGTAGTCACTGGATTCCCTGGATCCTGGAATTCCTGACTCGGGGACTGTGTTCCCAATCCCTCTCACCCTCCCACGACACTGCAGACTCTAGGCAGCTACCGAGTTCTGCCCTCTGTATGTGACCACCCACCTCTGCCCCAGCAAGGTCAGGCACTGCCTACAGGGAGCGCTTCCTCTGCCCAGGACAGACTCTGGATACTGAGGATCCCAAGACGAGGACGGTGGCGCTGTCCGTCGTGCTGACACAGAGTTAAGCCCTGATGTTGGAGATGTCTGCAGCTCTGAGGTGGGACCTGATCACATAGAGCAGGGGCTTCAGGTTGGAGTCAGAGGGTCACTGTTCAGATGCGCTGGGAGATCCCAGGTCCATCTGGGAGAGGGAAAGATCACGTTTTCTCCTCCTTGTCCTCTTTTATACCTTCCTGAAAGTCCTGTGCACAATGCCATGCTGTCGTCACTGAGGCAAAGGCAGGGAAGGTGAAGACTCTGAGCTGTCCCTCTAGATACGTGTTTTCATGTCATCCTTAGCCATCCCTGAATGAGAGGGGTTAACCCCTCATCAGATAGAGGAGGCATCTGACCCTCAGACAGAGGACAAGCTGGAGGAATGCATCTCCAAAGACAACCACAAACAACCCCTCTCCCTTACAAACAGGGTGTTTCTGTCATTACAGGATGGTGTTTGTTATTATTATTATATCTTTCCCTTGAATTGGAATCGTGTCCATGAATGTTTTGACCAACAGGACATGGATGACAAGGTGTTCTGAGACTTCCGTGACCCAGACATTAAGAAAGCCTGGCAGTTTTGACCCCGGACTTCGGTAGAAGCAATTTGAGGTACTCTGAAGGAAAAAGATGCTACCTCAAAGAGCACTAAGGGGTAGGACATCTGGCCCCATCTAGGCCACTGTCTCAACACAACTCCCTGGGAGCCCAAAGAAAAACTAGAAATGATACCACCCGGCTGGGTCTCAGCCTTTTACAACACCAGGAGATGTAGGTGAATGATAGTTTTGGCCACTGAGTCTTTGGATGGTTTGATATGCAGCAATATTAAACAAAACTAACTTACACAAACAACAGCCAATAAAGAACAGGTGCAGTTGCAGGTTAACTTGCCAAATTTTTTCTACTTACTGTAGCTATATAATTGTATTTAAATAGTAATTTGTAGCCTTCAGTGAAGACACTTGTGGTTTCATTCTCCATCCACTGAGCCAGGCTGAAAATACATTTCCCAGAATCCCCTTCCCCATTTGCTCCCCGGTGAGAAGTGACAGAAAGGAAGGGAAGTTGAGGCCACAGCACTGGTTCTGAGGTCAATTCAAGGCAAGGGGCTCCTTCAGCCCCCCCACATTGTCACCTGTGGTCAGTCCACCTCATTTGGGAGACATGATAGCTGCTCAACTGCTGGGCAGCAAGGAGGGAGTTGCAGGCAGTCCTGACAGTGACATGGGAAGGATTTTGGAAAACGACATCTCTCAGATTTCTCTCTTAATAAAACATTGTCCCAGAATCCCTTAGACTTACAATAGGGCTATAGCCTATTCATGGGAGCCTCATCTTCCCAGGGCAAAGTAAGGGACATGGCCCATCTCAGTACACAAAATGCCCAATGTCCAGATGAGTG
>NW_007258965.1:505451-526005 GCF_000164805.1 Carlito syrichta | reverse complement strand
CAGAACTCTGAAATTCCAGACTCAGGGACTGTGCTCCCAATCTCTCTCACCCTTCCATGATTCTGCAGACCCCCAGTAGTTACTGAGTTCTGCCCTCTGTATGTGACCACCTACCTCTGACCCATCAGAGCCAGGGACTGCCTACACAGGTACTCCCTCTGCCCAGGAGAGACTCTGGTTCCTGGGGGATGCCCAAGCGAAGGCTGTGGCACTGTTCTTGGTGCTGAGCCCTGCTTCTGGAGATGTCTGCAGCTCTGTGGAGGGGCCTGATCACACAGAGCAGGGGCTCCAGGTTGAAGTCAGACGGTCACTGTGACAGATGTGCTGGTAGAGCCCAGGTCCATCTGGGAGGGGACATTTGGGAAAGGGAAAGACCAAGCTTTCTTCTCCTTTTCCTCTTTTATACCTTCTTGAATGTCTTGTGCACAATTTCAGGCTGTTGTCACTGAGGCAAAGGCAGGGAAGGTGAAGGCTCTGAGCTATCTCTCTACATATATGTTCCCATGTCATCCTCCACCATCTCTGACTAAGAGGGGTTAACTCCTCATCAGATAGAGTAGTCACCTGACACTCAGACAGAGGAAGAGCTGGAGGAAGCCAGCTCTGAAGACAATCCCAAACAACCCCACCTCCCTTACAAACAGGGTGCTTCTGTCATTATAGGATGGTGTTTGTTATTATTATTATTATCTTTCTCAAGAAGTGGAATTGCATCCATGAATGTTTTTTCGAACAGGACATGGAGGACAAGGTATTGAGACTTCCATGGCCCAGACATTAAGAAAGCCTGGCAGCTTTAACCCTGGACTTCTGTGGAAGCAATTTGAGGTACTCTGAAGGAAAGAGATGCTACCTCAAAGAACACTAAGGGGTAGGACTTCTGGTCCCGTCTAGGCCACCGTCTCAACACAACTCCCTGGGGACCCAAAGAAAAACTAGAAATGATACCACTCAGCTGGGTTCCAGCCTTTTACAACACCAGAAGATGCAGGCGAATGATGGTTTTGACCACTGAGTCTTTGGGTGGTTTGGTATGCATCAATATTAACCAAAATTAACTTACACAAACAATAGCTAATAAAGACCAGGTGAAATTGCAGGTTTACTTGTCTAATTTTTTCTACATACTGTAGTTATATAATTGTATTTAAATGATAATTTGTAGCCTTCAGTGAAGACACCTGTGGTTTCATTCTCCATCCACTGAGCCAGGCTGAAAATACATTTCCCAGAATTCCCTTCTCCATTTGCTCCCAGGTGAGAATTGACAGAAAGGAAGGGAAGTTGAGGAAACAACACTGGCTCTGAGGTCAATTCAGGTCAAGAGGCTCCTTTAGCTCTCCCACATTGTCGCTTGTGGTCAGTCCACCTCATTTGGGAGACATAATAGCTGCTCAACTGCTGGGCAGCAAGGAGGGAGTTGGAGACAGTTCTGGCTTGGCTTCGGGGAGCAGAACGTCACTGAGTCTTTACACAAGGATGTGTCAGGAAAGTGTACAGTGGCATGGGAAGGGTTCGGGAAAACTATATCTCTCAGATTTCTCTCATAATAAAACATTGTCCCAGAGTCCCTTTGACTTATAATAGGGCTATAGCCTATTCATGGGAGCCTCATCTTCTGGGCAAAGTAAGGGACATGGCCCATCTCAGTACCCAGAATACCCAATGCCCAGATGAGTGTGTGGGTGGGGGGTGAAAGAGAGAGATAGAAGTAGCAGAGAGGGAAGAATGGAGGGAGGGAGGCACATAGACAAACCCTGTGTGAGGGAGTGAGAGCAAGAGGGTTTGTGAATGTTTCTGTCTGTCTGTGAGTCTGTTTTATGGGCTGAGCATTGGCCTCCTAGGATGGAGTCACATTGACTTATTTGTGTCGGCATGACTGGGCATGGGTGCTCACATAAAACCCCATTTTCTGGTGTTTCTAGATGAGATCAGCATTTGACTCTGTGGACTCAGCACAGTGGACTGTCCTTCCCAAAGTGGGTGGGCATCACCTAATCCTTTGAGGCCCAGATAGAACAAAAATTGGAGGAAGAAAGGATGCATATCTTCCTGCCATCCTGCCTGGGCTTCTGCCATCAGACAGGATTGACACCACTGCTGTTCCTGTGTCTTTAGCTTGTACACAGCAGGGTGTGGGACATCTTGGCCTCTGTGACTGTGTGAGTCAATTCCTCATAATAAATTTACATATATGTATAGACATAATATACACACATATGTAGGTATTGTATCTATATATATCTTTTATTATCAGATTGGTTCTGTTTTTCTGGAGGAAACGGACTGAGTGTCAGTAGGGGGACAGATAGACTGAGCAAGACTTCATGGGCATATTTTCTTCTTTCACATTATTTCCATGAGAAATAGGAGTCATTGAAGGGAGCCAATCAGAAGAGTCAGGGTGACACAGTCATACTCATATCTTCTGTCCATTCTGGTTTCCCTGGGGAGAGTGGGCTGGAGGGTTAGCTAGGATAACCACAGGGTGTGTAAGAGTCTAGAACCGCTGGTCATCTGGTATGCTGTGGATGGGGATTCCTGTCACTAAAGGTAGTGCAGCCCTCATTCACTGTTGTGATCCCTGAGAATATTGGGCCCAGCTTTGTCCACAGTCAGTGATATAAATGCAGCTCATTAACAGCACAGATTTACCAAGAAAGGCAACGAGTCTGGTATAAACTAAGATGCAAGACTTTTGTTATAACTGAATAGTGTTAAGGATGTAAATTTTAGTGGAGAAGGGTCAAGACCCTGAAGGTGAGTGCCCCCCATCAGGGAACTGAGACAGAAGATGGGGGGAAACAGGCATGAGGGTGGGGAATGTGTATGGACAGGGAGAGGGGCACGCAGGACACAAAGGGACACTCAGTGGGTGTGATTGGAGTTTCCCATAAGAATCTGTCAGTGTTATCTCCCCATCTGCCCCTCTTGGTGTCCACACTCAGTTCTGTCTTGGAGGGAGGGGCTCATTCAACTACTCAGCAATGCTCCCCTGGGGCCTCCACAGCTGGAGTCAACACAGTCTCAGATCAGAGTCCATTTGACCAGTTTATTTCTGACTCCATATGGGGTGGGACAATTTATCCTCAACTGGAATTCAGGGCCCATCACTGGGTTTCCTGGAGAGAGACAGCCCTGCTCACCCGGTCCAGTAGCTCTGGGCGAGGCCACAGATGAGGAGGAAGCCAGCTCCAATGAGGGCGCGCTGATCAGGGTGAGAATTTTCCCAGTCACACATCTTTCAGAAGAGGAGCTTTTTGGGAAAGGGGAGAAGAGGAAGAGGTTCTAGCCCCAGAGTTCAGCCCCTCCCACAGCCCAACACCCGCCCAGCCCGCATACCCCAGCCTCTGTCCTACAACTGACTCTGCACAGAGGCTCTAGGAAACGTGCTAGGAGCCCAGAGGATGCTCAGCCTGGCAGGTGAGTTCCCTCCATCGTCAGTCTTTTGCGTGGGCCGCTCCAGGACCCCGGGTGCTGAGTATGGGCTCGTTTCAGGGCTCTTCATCCGGAACTAGCTCAGCGAGGCAGGGGTTGCTGTCAGCAACGCAGACCAGGTGCACGGACTGCCCCGGCAGGACGGGCATTGCTCAAGGTCTTCAGCACCGCCATTCATAGCAGAGTGCCTGGGGAGACCCTAGGCTGTTCCTGCCTTTCTCCCGGGGGAGGGAGGGGCGTCTCCTTCTGGATTCATATGGGATTCCCCATGAGAAATGGTGCAGAGGGGATGTCACGTGCTAAGGACCATTGCTTCTCCTCTTTTCCAGGAGGGGATCAGTTCTTCAGCGGTGACTTCTCATTTGTCACGATCTCCCTTCCTTCTTATAATTCGGTCCCCCAGAGAGGGAGAAGCATTAACTTCTGCCTGCGCCACCCCGTGGCAGGATTCCGTCATTGCAGGCTCTCTCTCCTGCTAAACTAGTTGAACTGGTTTTCAGCCCTGGTTGTGCTGGGAGGGAGTGACAGACTCATCTTCAAATCATTCCCTCCTTCCTTCCTGGGGCAGAGATTCCAATTCTGTGGGAGCCTGAAACAGGGCGGGGGGAGGGGGTGGGTAGGACGTCCGGAGTCCCACTCCTGCCGTTGCTTTCTGGTCTCTGTGTGTACTAAGAGTTCCCTGCTGGGTGCAGGATGCATGGGCGGCTGGGTCCCTACTCCCTGCCCTGCTCGGCAGGAGAGACGCGGATCTGCGTCTCCACCAGCTGCCGCCGTGGGTGTGCCAGCCGGATTCACCCTGCAAGTGGCTCTCGTCCTGCTGGGGAAGAAGTCACCAAGTTTCACTTGGGCTCCGGTTGCCCCCTGCGGTGTCCTGACCAAAGCTCCTCGCACTTGGTACTCTGACTCCTGTAAGGGTGGGAGGGGATGAACTGACTCAAAACGTCTGAGAATCGCTCACCCTTAGCCTTCCTGGAGCTGTGCCGCCAAGTTTGTCCTGGTCTGAAACAGGGCGAGGGGTGGTGAGGGGGCAGCTTGTTAGTTTTAAACTGGATTTTGTTGGCTTATTGTTTTGTTGTGAGAATTCCTTAGATTTTTCTGGGCACACGCCGTGTGTCAGGTTTGTGGTTTCAGACGTTTCTCTCAGGCTGTCAGTTTTTCCGTTTACCATCTTAAGTGTGTTTTACAGAAGAGCAGGACCCTTGTTGCCAAAAACCTGAGTGAGGCATGAGATGGCCTGCTCTTGTGTAAGGAAGGGCAGAGCCGGGAAGATGGAGGAGGGGCTCGCCCAGGAGGCCAAAAGGGGGCAATCTAGGGGGAGAAAGTCACATGGGCAGGAGTTCAGGGGACCGCCCTGCGGAAGAGCACAGAGATGAACCCATAAACAACCCTGCTGCTCCCCACAGCCCTCTGCTTCTGCCCTGAGCCTGGGAGCACAGGGACAGCTACCCACTCCCAATAGGACTCTTCCCATGGCACCCCCTAGAGTCCAGAGAATGTCCAGACGGCTGCCTCCCCTGTGAGCTGTTCCCTCTCAGCCTTGGAGCTCATTCAACACAGGAGGGGACACAGATCAGTTCATGATCAGGATCCCGGCTGGTGACCCCTAGTGAGGGAAGAGAAGGCTCACCTTAGGCAGGGGGGCAGGAGAGCGCTGGGAACATAGCAGTTGTGGACTGATGCATTCATTTCCTCCATATTTCCTGGCACCATATCTTTTTTGTTTCATTTTCATAAATATTTACCAATAATAATGCTGAGATCTGATTGGATGATGGAATATGCCCCCCTCCTGAGATGTCCACCTGTAGGTCATTTATCTGATTTGACAGGTGTGATGATGATGGATTCAGGAAACAAATAAAGAATAAATAAATATGCTTTCTTACTGAGTACACCTAGGGTCAGAGCTTGGGAAGGTGTGGGGTGCCCAAGAAGATGCCAATGTTGACTTTATCCAACTTACTTTTTGGTCTAGGAAGCAGACAATAAACAATAAAAAGATCATTATGCAGCAGTGAATTATTGTCTGATTGCGGGAACAGGGTTCAGCATGAGAGAATAACAGGGCCCTAATAGGACGCAGTCTCTGGGGTTCAGGAGGCCCCGGAGTTGGGAGTAATGGAGTCAGGACCCCAGACTAGCACCTAGAACTTGGGGAGACCGATGCAGCCTGGTTCTCAACTAATTCTTCCTCATTGGATACTCCTAGGGGGTCTTTCCGGGGACATTCTCTCCTCTATCTAAAATCAGTTTCTATCCCTTCAGAGCAGTGTTTTTCTGGTAAAATACACAGAAGAGAGACTTTAGCACTGTAACAATTTTGAGTGCACAGCTCAACACTGGTAGGCATATTCACGTGGTTGTACCACCAACTTTCAGAACTCTTCCACATTGCAAAACTGAAACTCTGTCCCCCTGAGAGAGCAGCTCCTCCTACCTCTTGTCACCCCCTGGCACCCACCACTGCACTTACTTTCTACAAATGTGACTCCTCCTGACACATTTGTAGAAAGTGAGTGTGGATTTCAGCACCCCTGACCCCCACTAACACCTAATTAACCAGACCACACTTTGACATCAAAAGTACAGAAGAAAGTGAGATGTATTATGATGTTCTCTCTGCAGAAGCCTTGAGGGAGGGGTTAGGGAGCTGAAACAGGGGTCTTTTGAAGTATCTGAGTTGGTGGTTTGTGGTTCTGCCAGAATGCAAGATAAGCAGATTGGTTTCCTTTGCTTCCTTCTTTTTTCCCAACAAAGAGTGATTATCTTTCCTTTTGTTGTCACTGGCTCATCTTATTATTATTAATATTTTTATTATAAAGGCGTGGAGTACAATTCAGGGTTAGGTATATAAACATTGATTATGCAGGTACCCTTGTTGATGAGGTATGCCCTTCCCTCCCTTAGCAGTTTCCCTCAACTGCTAATCCCACACCTCCTCCCCTGACAGTTTCCCACTATTGCCAATCAATTTCTTATAGTATTATAATTGTTCAAGTTCCACTTATGAATGAGAACATATGGTACTCTGTTCTTTGTTTCTGTGATAGATCACTGAGTATGATGAACTCCAAATCCAACCAAGTTGCTGCACAGTCCATATGTTTGTTTTTCTTTATGGCTGCATAATCTTCCATTGTGTATATGTACCACATTTTTAAAAATCCAGTCCAACTTCGATTGGCAACATGGTTGGTTCCATGTTTTTGCTATTGTGAATAGAGCAGCAACAAACATACGTGTGCAGGTATCTTTTTTTATAGAATGATTAGAGTTCCTCCGAGTATATTCCCAATAGGGGAACTGATAGGTCATATGGAAGGTCAATTTCTAGTTCTTTCAGAAATCTCCACACTGTCTTCCAGAGAAGTTACACTACTGTGCATTCCAATCAGCAGTGTAGAAGCATTCCTTTTTCTCCACTTCCTCGTCAGCATCTGTTGTGGTTTCTTTTATTAATGATGGCCATACTTACTGGGGTTAGGTAGTATTTCAGTGCAGTTTTGGTTTGTATTTCTCTGATGATGAGTGAGTGTTGGGAGCTGACTGTGGAGGCCCACCTGAGCATTAGGGATCCAGGTGGGCTGCGGACCCTGAGACCACCAGGTTGCGTTCAGGAGCTGAAGGCCCATTCCCTCCTTCCTTCTTTGTTGTTTGGCATGACCCACTAACAGGGACTTTGATGATCTAAGCATGAAGTTCTGAGAGTATGACAGGCATGGCTGACTCTAGGGATCCAGTGTTCCCGTTTCTCACAGACTGCGGTTTCGGCTTTAAACCTAACACAGTTCAAACTCAGGTCACATTTGGGAGCCTTATATATAATACAAGCTTCTTTATAGGATTTAAAAGTATATTTGTAGAATTAGTATATACATTTAGAGAGCTGTTTCCAGCTTTAGATGGTATAGATGATTATCTAGAGTTACCAGAAATGGCCCAGCACGAACTTTGGACTGGGCCACATTCCTAGGGGCCCAGTGTCCACTTTGGGCTGGGCTGCATTCTTTTAAACTGGTTCATTAGTTACAATTAGTGTAGGTTTTTTCTACTTATAATAGAAACTGAATTTATTTTATTCATAGAGAGTATTTTACAATAGGTCATGCAACTTCAGGGAATTATGTTAGTCCAAGCATGATCAAACATGATACTTTGAGGTTTTATAAGAATACAGCTAACTTTAGAAATTTCATTGTTCCCACTTTCTACTAATTGCAGTTTTGGCTTTGGGTTTTATTTTAGAAGCTTTATTGCTGATGATCAGCTTTATATATTAGGATTAGGAATTAGAAACTTTTATAGAAATTAAGATAGATACATAGGATTTTAGAATAGCCATTTTGTTAAGAGATCATAATCAATTGTTCTTGGAAACCGCCCAGCATGATCTTTGGACTGGGCCACATTCTTTAGGAACTGGTTTGAGCTATAATTAAGAGTTTTTTATAGTACAGGTAAAATTAGCACAGAATAGAAAGGTATTAAGATTTAAGTCAGTCATTAGGTATTGGGAATGCATAAGTTTTAGAAGTTATTGATTATTAGAATATTATGATGTTAGAATTGTTGTATTGTTTGTGAGGAACATTAACCAAGCATAGGGGACAATGAAATAATATTGGGATTGTCCTTCCTCATACTTGAGGAAACACCTGGTGGGTGGGGGGATGCCCCTCATCCACCTGGCTTTGTGTTCACGTGAAAATCTTATTATCTTACCTGTGAAACTTTAGGATAAAAGACTTACAGTTTGCCCCATTAAATCGGCTTCTGCACTAGACAGAGTCCAGTCTCTTTCTTTCTCCCCCCTTTTCTTTCTTTCTCTTTATTTCTCCAGAATAATCGCTGACGCTGCCCCACTTTCCAGGAACCCTCTAAATCTCTCTGAAGGGGCTGGCCCCCCATAAGTAAGGATGAACACTTTTTCATGTGTCTATTGTGCACCCATATATCTTCTTTTGAGAATCATCTATTCATGTCTTTTGCCCACTTTTTAATGGGGCTGTTTGTTTTTTCCCTTTCGGCGCATTTGAGTTCCTAGATGTAGGTCTTTGTTAGATACACAGTTGGCAAATATTTTCTCCCTGCTCTCTTGATGATTTCTTTGGCTTTGCAGAAGCTCGTTAGTTTGATCAGGTCCCACTTGTCTATCTTATTCTTAAGGTATTGGACTTTAGGGTTCTGAATAGGGATTTGTTGCCAGTTCCAATTTTCATAAGGGTGTCTCCTGCATTTTCTAAGATTCTTATAGTTTGAGGTTTTAGATTTAGGTCTTTGATTCATTTAGAGTTGATTTTTGTGTATGGTGATAGGTAGGGGTCCTGTTTCAATCTTCTGCATGTGGTCAGCCAGTTTTCCCAGCATCATTTACTGACTAGGTTCTCTCCCCAGTGGTTGTTATTGGAGGCTTTGTCAAAGATGAGTTGGTTGAGGCTTTGCTTCTGGAATCTCTATCCTGTACCATTGGTCTATGTACCTGTCCTTGTACAATACCAGGCTGTTTTGATTATTGTAGCCTTATAGTAAAGTTTGAAGTCTGGAAGTGTGATACCTCCTGCTGTGTTTCTTTTGCTAAGGATTGTTTTGGCTATTCATGGTCCTTTATGTTTCCATATGAATTTCTGTATTGTCATTTCTAGGTCTGAGAAGAACGATGTTGGTAATTTAATGGGTATTGCATTGAATCAGTAGATTGCCTTCGATAGAATGGACATCTTAATGATGTTGATTCTTCCTATCCATGAGCATGAAGTATTTTTTCCATTTGCTTGTGTCTTCTTGGATTTCTTTGAGCAGCATTTTGTGGTTCTCATTGTAAAGATATCATTTCTCACTTTAGGAAGATGCTGAGGTTCTGTGGTTTTATGGCTATTGTGAATGGAATTGTGCTTTTAATTTGGGTCTCTGCCTGCTTATTATTGGTGTATTGGCGTATAGGAAGATGCTGAGGTTTTGTGGCTATTGTGAATGGAATTGTGCTTTTAATTTGGGTCTCTGCCTGCTTATTATTGGTGTATAGGAATGCAACTGTCTTTTGTACATTTATTGTGTACCCTGAGATTTTGCCAAAGTTCTTTATCAGTGCAAGCAGGTTTTTGACAGATTCTCTTGGATTTTCAAGGTATAGGAGCATATCATCAGCAAAGAGGGATAACTTGACTTCCTCTTTTCCTATTTGGATACTCCTGATTTCCTTCTCTTGTCTAATTCCCTGGGCTAGGACTTCCAACACAATGTTGAACAAGAGGAGTGAGACTGGGCAGCCTAGTCTTGTTCCAGTTTTCAGGGGAAATATTTCCAGTTTCTGTTCATTTAGCAATATGTTAGCTGTGGGTTTATCGTAGATGTCACTTGCTATTTTGAGGTATATTCCTTCTATATCTAGGTGTTTGAGGGTTTTTATCAAGAAGGGATGGTGGATTTTATCAAAAGCTTTTTCTGCATCTAATGATATCATTGTGTGGTCCTTATTTTTACATCTGTTGATGTATTTAATTACATTTATGGTCTTGTGAATGTTGAATCAACCCTGCATTCTGGGGATGAAACCTGCTTGATCATAGTGGATGATTTTTGAGACGTGTTTTTGGATCCGATTTGCTGGAATCTTGTTGAGGATTTTTTCATCTATGTTCATAAGGGATATTGGCCTGTAGTTCTCTTTTTTACTGGATCTTTACTGGATTTGGGTATCAGTGTGATGTTAGCTTCATAAAATAATTTCGGGAGAATTCCATCTTTCTCAATTGCCTGGAATACTTTCAATAGGATTGGTAGCCAGGCTTGGTGGCTCAGCCTGTAATCCCGCACCTAGGGAGGCTGAGGTGAGTGGATTGCCTGAGCCCGCGGGTTCGAGACCCACCTGGGCAACTTGGTGAGACCTCATCTCTACAATAAATTTAAAAAAATTAGCTGGGTGTGGTAGCGCGTGCCTGTAATTCAAGCAACTTGGAAGGCTGAGGTGGAAGGATTGCCGGAGCCCAGCAGGTTGAGGCTGCGGTAACCGGGAGCAGCCACTGCACTCCAGTCTGGGCGACAGAGTGAGACTCCAACTCAAAAACAAAAAAACAACAAAAAACAAACAAATAGAATTGGTATCAGCTCCTCCTTGTGCGTTTTGTAGAATTCTGTTGGAAAGCCATTCGATCCAGGGCTTTTTTTTTTTTTGTAGATAGTTTTCTTATTACAGAGTAATTTTCTTGGGTTGTTATTGGTCTATTTAGGGTCTCAATGTCTTCTTGTTTCAACCTGAGGAGGTTGTGTGATGCCAGAACGTTCTCTATTTCATTTAGATTATCAAGTTTGTTTCCATATTGGTATACATTGTAATTTCTGATACTCTTTTGTATTTCTTCAGGGTCAGTTGTAATTTGACCTTTTGTATTTCTGATTGTGTTTATTTGGGCTTTTTCTCTCTTTTTCTTGGTTATTCTGGCTAGGGATTCATCAGTCTTGTTAATTCTTTTAAAGAAACAGCTTTTTGTTCTGTTGATGGTTTCTGATTTTTTGTCTTCTATGCCCCATTTTTGGGCTCTTATTTTGGTGTTGGGCTTTTGATGATCTTCTCTTTCCAGCTCCCTTAGGTGATTTGTTAGGTTCTCCACTTGTGATCTTTCCATTTTGTTGATGCGTGCTTGTGGAGATATAAATTCTCCTCTTAGAACTGATTTCATGGCATCCCAGAGGTTTTGGTAAGATGTTTCTTCATTTTCATTTGTTTCCAGGAATCTTTTAATTTCTGCTTTGATTTCAGCATCATGGTGTTTAGTGTCCATGTCCTTGTGGACTTTAGGGAAATGTTGTTGGTGTTGATATTTATTTTTATTCCACTGTGGTCTGAGAATGTGCATGGCAAGATTTCAACCTTATGGAATTTGTTTATGCTTGATTTATGGTCAAGTATGTGATCAATCTTGGAATATGTTCCATGTGGTGATGAGTGGAATATATATTCTGTGGTTGTTGGGTGGAATAGTCTGTAGATATCTATTGAGTTCATTTGATCAAGCATCAAGTTTAGGTTCTGGATCTTCTTGTTGTTTTTTTTGCCTCGATGATCTATCTAGGGCTGTCACTGGGGTATTCAAGTCCCCTGCTGTAATAGTGTTAGAGTCTATATCTTTTTTTAGTTTATTTAGTAGTTGCTTTATAAATGCTGGTGCTCCTGTGTTGGGTGTATATATGCTTAGAATGGATATTTCTTGTTGATGAATTGAACATTTTATCATTATGTAGTATCCTTTTGCATCTTTTTAAATTTTTGATAGCTTAAAGGTTGTTTTGTCTGATATTAAGATCATGACTTCTGCCTTCTTTTGCAATCCATTTGCCTGGAAACTTGTTTTTCATCCTTTAACTTTGAATCTGTGTGTGTCCCTTGTGGTGAGATGAGTCTCTTGGATGCAGCAAATAATTGGGTCATGGTTTCTTATCCAGTTTGCCATTCTGGCTTTTCAGTGGTGTATTTAGTCCATTCACATTCAGGCTGATTATTGAAATTTGATTGTTTCACCCTGTCATGAGGTTTTTATAAAGTTTTTTCTTTGCTTGTTTTCTTTTGGCTTTGGGGCTAATGTATGTGGGTGTTTTCAAGTTTCTTGTTGCGCTGTATTCTCTGTTGATTCTGTGCTCTGCTGTTCTCTTGGAAAGTATGTGGTCATTCTTTTTTTTCTTTCTTCTGTGCTTAATACCTTTTAAGTGTCTCTTGTAGAGTTGGTCTGGAAGCTGCATAATCTCTTAGGGATTGGATGTCTGGGAAGGATTTCAATTCTTCATCACTCATGAAGCTGAGTTTGCCTGGATAGGAAATTATTGGTTGAAATTGTTTATCTTTGAGGACTTTAAATATAGGGCTCCAGTCTCTTCTTGCTTGTAGTGTTTATGCCAATAGGTCTGCTGCTATTCCGATGGGTTTTCACCAGTACGTAGTCTGACTTTTCTCCCTTGCTGCCTTTAGGAGTTTTTCTTTTGTTCTTACTTTGTGTAGGCGAATTACTATGTTCTAGGGGTTGGTCTTCTCATTAGATGTCTAGTGGGGGTTCTCTGTATCACTTGTACTTGGTTGGTCACATATCTTGTGAGATGGGGAAAGTTTTCTTGGATTACCTCCTGGAATACTTGCTCCAAATTGTTCTCCATTTCCCTTTCTTCTTCTGGGATACCAATCGGGCATAGGTTCAGTCTCTCGATATAATCGCACATCTCTTGTTGGCTTTGTTCTTTCTTTCTGAGTCTTCTTTCAGTGTTTTTTACAGATCAGGTTAATTCCATGCTCTGGTCTTCAAGTTCTGAGATTCTTTCTTCAGCTAGATTAATTCTGCTTTCCATGCTTGTTATCTTGTTATTTATTTCCTGGATGAAATTTTTTATTGCCAAAATCTGTTACAAGTTCTTTCAGTGTTGCATCTTGTCTTTCTTGAGTCTTATTCATTGTTTCCATTCATTCCCTAATCCCTGGCATATTCTGGGGACAGTCATTGGTGACTTCTGTTGTTTGGGCACCAAGGTCTTATTTTTCAGGAGTTTTGTCTTTGGTACACTTGAAATTGTCTGAGGCCTTCCTTTGGTTTTTCCTCATTTGTGACAGATCTCTTGTTTTTCTCTGTTTTCTGTTATTCAGTGTCAGTGGGAGAGACTTTCCCTTCTGATGTTTTCTCAGTCCTCTATTCTTCCTTGATCTGGGTTCTGGATTTGTTCTGTTTTGAAATAGGACAGAGGATAGGAAGTTTTGCTGTCTTTTGTAGTTTTTGAAATTCGAATAAAGTAGGGGATGTGGTGCTAGGAATCAGAGACTACTTGCAAATTAAAATGTTCACTTATTGTGGTATGTGTTCTCTGAGACCCACTTCCCACCATCACTCTATATGACAATGCAAAGCAGAAACCAATGCAAAAGCAACTGAACACATATACACACACCCCAAAACAAACTGGAATAGCAACAAACCAAACCAAAACAAACAGCAACAAAAAAACCAAGAAAACTGAACACACACACACATGCCTAGCACAAAGTGAATAGGGAAGAAAAATGAGGGACTGGAGGGGAGGGAAAAGGGAATTTGGGTAGAACCCACACACATATATTGACACACACCTTAAACTATAAAAAATGAATATATTAAAAACACCAGAAAAGCAAAAGAGCAAAAACCAACAACAACAAAATCGAAAGATGAACACTCTATCATTCACATATGCACATAAACAGAAAATGACAAATAAAAGAAGAAAGAAACAGAAAAAGAAAAGAAAAAAAAGTGTTTTGGGGGATGCAGATCAAATCCGTACATACACATTCATGTACAAAGGAAAAATATTTTTAAAATAGATGAACTAACGCTCAAAAAATTAAAAAAAAATAAAAAGTAATTGGAAATTTTTAAAAAAGATCCTGCCCTCTTATTTCAAGATCTGTGATTGTTCCTCTAATCAAGTTTCTCCTGCAGAGCCACCTCTTTCACTCTCTCCTCAGGGTATGAAGCAGAGAAGGAGAAGGACAGTGGAGGTGGGTGGGGCTCCAGTCCTCCCCTCCCACTCATATATGGTTAGGAAGATCTCCTCCCATGGGGAGATATAGGATTGTCTCTTTCCTAGGTATGTCCTCTCACCAGGGGTGCCCCAGCCAGGCTTAACCTGGGATGGAGTTCTCCTATTATGACTGACATCCAGGCTCCACCTGGGTTTGTCCCTCTCAGTGGTGGCCCAGTTGCGTGGGTCTGATGTTCAGCAGATTGCTGGGGAGGAAGGGGTTTGGGTCAGTCCTGGACTCACCATTGATCTCTTTGGAGTTCTTCCTCATCCTTTTCTGGCCACACCCTTTGGCCCATGGCTAGATCATGGTAAAGGATGGGGCACCTGGAACTCAGCACTCAAGTCCCTCTGAAGTTTGTGCTCTCAGGATATTCCCTCTGGGCCATGATCAATCCCTGAGTAAGTAGTTGATCCACCAGTCACAGAGATCAGGTCTGTTGCTCCTTGGTGAGGAAGTCAAAGCACTTTCCTGCCCCGCCTTCAAGATGGTGGTGGGGTGCCTCTCTTGTCCTCTTCCATGGGAACTTGCCTCTGTACTCTCTCCACAACCCCTGCCAGAGCCCTGCCAGGTGCTGAAGTGATGTGGCAAAGCCAGGAGCCAGCAGTCTCTCTCCTGCTTCAGTGGTGAGGGAGAGCCTGGGGCGACAGTTTCTCCCCACCACTTTTTCAAAGGAAAACTTCTGTCTGTTTTTTAAAAAGCAAAGGTGCTCAGCTTCTGCATCCTGGGAAGAGCCAGGAAGGAAGTAGAGAAGCTGCAGCACCAGCTTGCACCAGGGGCCTGGCCCCCTGCTCATGAGCCCCCACTTAGTCTCTCCCAGCATTTTCTTCCCAGGAAGGGTTTGTTGATTAAAAAACTTGGTGAGACCTCATCTCCACAGTAAATCAAAAAATTAGCCGGGCGTGGTAGCACACGCCTGTAGTTCCAGTTACTTGGAAGGCTGAGGCAAAAGCATCACCGGAGCCCAGCAGATCGAGGCTGCAGTGGCCAGGAGCGGCCACGGCACTCCAGTCTGGGCGATAGAGTGAGACTCCAACTCAAAAAAAAAAAAGAAACAGAAAATGGTGCTCGGTGTCTGTGTCCCAGGAATCGCTAGGGTCCAAGCCCAGCAGCTATGGCACCAGCCGCTGCATCAAGAGAGCCCTGGCCGCTAGCTCCCTAGCCCTCACTCAGTTAGTCACTCACACACCCACTCACTCATCAGCACGTACACAAAATTTTCCATACACTCACTCACTCACACAGGGACTTGCATAGTCCGACTGGCTCGGCCACCATCTTCCTGACTCCTCCATACCATATTTTCTATATCCAGTCAATTGTTGGTGGGCACTTAGGTCGGTTCCACAATTTTGCTATTGTGAATATTGCTGCAATGAATGTATGAATGCAAAGTATTTCATTTGTATGATGATTTATTTTCATTTGGGTAGATTCCTAGTTGTGGGATTGATAGGTTGCATGGCAATTCAAGTTTTAGTACTTTGAAAATCTCCATACAGTTTTCCATAAAACTGTAACTATTTTACAATTTCACCAACAGTGACTGAGCATTTCCTTCTCTCCACAATGCCAGCATCTGTAGTCCTTTAACTTTTTAATGATAGCCATTTGGACTGCTGTAAGGTCATATCTCATTATGGGTTTAATTTATGTTCCTCGGATTATTATTGATGTTGGGCATTTTTGTTCATGTTCTGACCACTTGTGTGTTTTCTTTTGAAAAGTATCTATTTATGTCCTGTGCCCACTTTTGGATGGGTTTTTCTGTTTTTTGTTTGCTTGTTTGTTTGTTTGTTTCCCCCAGGCTGTAGTGCATTGGCTTGCTCATGGCCACCGTAGCCTTGACCTGCTGGGCTGAGGTTATCCTTCCACCTCAGTCGCCCAAGCTGGAACCAAAGGTTTGTACCACCATGCCCAGCTAAAATTTTTATTTTGTGGAGTTCCAGCCTCTGCTGAGCAGGGTCTGAGGTGGGGGGAGGGAATAAAAAAGAAAGAGAGAGACAGTGGGATTGGGAGGACTGTCTCCCAGATAGAAAGGAGTGAGAGAGAGCAAATTTATTTTCACGGCATGCCTCTTATATAGGGAAAAAATCACACAAGGGAGGGTAAAACCACACAAGCAAGATATATGTTAAAGTCTAAACTATGCTTATCTTAACGTCTATGCTAATTTAAAAGCAAGGCAATCCCATAAGACAGACAGCCTCCAGGCAAGGCATGGCGCTGCTCTGCTATCCATGGAATAGCAACCAAAGGTCAGGGGAGGCAAAGGAAATATAGGCTTGGTTCCTAGAACACAAGCCAAAAACCATAAGGACCTTGTCAGCTGATCTTCATCTCCTCCTTTTCCTTTTCTTTTAAGCGCAGCTTATAGACTTCTACTTGGAAATCCCTGATGGCTTGCCCTCCTGCCCAGAGGCAGACTGGGAGACAAAACAGCAAAATAAAAATCAGCACTCCCAAAGTTATTAAAGAATATACTGTAAATCATAAGCTATGTGATGAAGCAACTGCTTAATTTTACCAAGAATATCATTAACCAATGAGCTAGCAGGCAATAAAGGTGATCCTGCGGTAGAAATATTTACAGTATCTTGATGTAATTGAGCAATGTTCAAAGAAACATTATTAGAAGACCACATGCCCAGCAAATGATTCTTAACCAGATCCCAATGCTGTTCAGAATCATTGTAAGGCTTAGAGGTTACACAAATCCATTGCATGACATTGTAACATAACCTGAGTCTTTAGAGAAGCAACCTGGTCTCCAACAACCAGGACCGTTTGTTTCAATGCGTTGAGTCGTGCCTCCAATTTAACAATCCAGCCATCTTCTTGGCTGGAGAGAGCCATGGAAATGTTCTTCGCCAGATTGGCCACATACTGAGTAGTGTGCATTTCTTGAGTCAAAGCCATTGCTGAAGCGGTGGCTGCTGCAATCAGCGTAACCAATGCAGTAACACCAGCAACTAAAAGTCCAATAAATCTTCGCTGGCAGTCAAGCAGGTTGGACATTTGAGAAAGCACATGCCAGCCAGAGTCCTGATACCACAGCCCAGAAATATTTACAGGCATCATAACAAAAGAGGCTTGATGCAATACCACAACTTGCTGCTCTCTATATCGAGGAGAGACACAACTAGTGAGAGTACAATGAGAACACTTTAAGGAAAAATAAGAGTACTCCATAGTAATTTTCCAGGGCCCTGCCAATAAAACATAAGGGGCGGGAACACAGGCAAACACTTCATGGGAACCACTGTAAGATGGCTGGCTCGATTCAGACAGGTGGAGATGAGAATGGGCCTTAAAGCTGCCATAAGTTTCCAAATACCAAGCTGAGGGCATCCTGCTGAGGTGGAAAGAACCATCTCCACCCACTCTCCAAAGATTTCAACATGCTGTAATTCAGTCTTAGCTTGCGGGTTAGGAGTAGCCTAGTCCATGACTCCTTCATTAGTGCTGGGAATATGATGCCAGGTGGCCATAGGATAATGACACCTATGCCAGGGCGGAAACTGAGAAAACATAAATGAGACTGCCTCAGAACGGGGGAACTCCAGGAGGTGGAGCCTTTGTAAAAGGTGTAGACCATGGCAGGCCATACAAAGACATGATCCTCTCTCTTTTCATCTAAAGCTGGCGCTCCGTGCCCGGAGGCATAAATCCATGAGTATATCTTTTTAAAATTTATTTTATAATCAATATTTTTTATCATGATATTGTGGGGTACAGTTAAGGGTTAGGTATACAAATATACCTAACCCTTACCTAACCCAATAAGGGTTCAGGCACCCTTATTGATAAGAGGTGTCTCCCCGTCCACAGACAGATATTTACTACCGTTAATCTCATCTCCTTCCCCTCCCATAGTTTCCCACTACTATCAGTCATTTTCTTATAGTATTATATTGGATGTTCAAGGTCCACTATATGAGTGAGAACATGTGGTACTCAGATCTTTGTTTCTGAGAGAGGTCACTCAGTATTATAGGCTCTAGTTCCATCCAGGTTGTTGTGAAATTCATGATTTTGTTCTTTTTTATGGCTGCATAGTATTCCATCGTGTATATGCACCACATTTTTTTTAATCCAGTCCTCTTTTCATGGGCAGCATGGTTGCTTCCAGGTTCTTGCTATTGTGAACAATGCTGTGATAAACATACGTGTGCAGGTATCTTTTCTATAGAGTGATTTGAGTTCTTCAGGGTATATGCCCAGTAGGGGGATTACGGGGTCATAAGGGAGGTTGATATTTAGAGTTTTTAGGAATTGCCACACTGCTTTCCACAGAGGTTGCACTAGTTTACACTCCCACCAACAGTGTAGAAGTGTTCCCTTTTTGCCACACCCTCTCCAGCAACTATTATTTTTTGAGTTATTGATAATTGCCATTCTGACTGGAGTTAGGTGGTATCTCAGTGTGGTTTTGATTTGTATCTCCCTGATGATTAGTGAGGTTGAACATTTCTTCATGTGTCTGTTGGCTGCTCGGATGTCTTCCTTTGTGAAGTGTCTGTTCATATCTTTTGCCCATTTTATAATGGGGTTGTTTGTTTTTTTCTTTTCAGCATGTTTGAGTTCCTTGTGGATCCAGGATGTTAAGCCTTTGTCAGACCTGCAGTTGGCAAATACTTTTTCCCATTCTGTAGGCTGTGTCCCTGCTTTCTTGATGGTTTCTTTGACTTTGCAGAAGCTTGTCAGTTTAATAAGGTCCCACTTGTCTATCTTCTGTCTTATGGCCTGTGGGTTTCGGGTTTGTTCAAGAACTGGATGCCTGTTCCGATTTCCATGAGGATATGTCATTCCTTTTCTAAGGTTCTTATGATTTGAGGTTTTACATTTAGGTCTCTGATCCATTTAGAGTTAATTTTTGTGTATGCGGATAGATAGGGGTCCTGTTTCAATCTTCTGCATGTGGTCAGAAGTTTTCCCAGCACCATTTACTGAATAGGTTCTCCTCTTTCCAATGGTAGGTGGTGGAGGTTTTGTCGAAGATGAGTTGGTTGAGAAATTGAGGTTTTGCTTCTGGAATCTCAATTCTATTCCATTGATCTATATGCCTGTTCCTATACCAATACCAAGCTGTTTTGATGATTGTAGCTTTATAGTAAAGTTTGAAGTCTGGTAATGTGATACCACCTGCTTTGTTTTTTATTTTGCTGAGGATTGTTCTGGCTATTCTTGGATGTTTGTGTTTCCATATGAATTCCTGTGTTGTTTTTTCTAGGTCTGAGAAGAATGTTGCTGGTAATTTGATGGGTATTGCATTGAATCTGTAGATTGCCTTCAGTAAGATGGACATCTTCACAATGTTGATTCTTCCAATCCATGAGCATGGGATATTTTTCCACTTGTTTGTGTCATCTTTGATTTCTTTGAGCAGTGTTTTATAGTTTTCATTGTAAAGGTCTTTCATGTCTCTGGTTAGGAAGATGCCAAGGTATTTCTTTTTTGTGTGTGGCTATTGTGAATGGAATTGTGCTTTTTATTTGGGTTTCGGTTTGTTTATTATTGGTGTAAAGAAATGCGATTGTCTTTTGCACATTTATTTTATATCCTGAGACTTTGCCAAAGGCCTTTATCAGTGTAAGGAGGTTTTTGACAGATTCTCTTGGGTTTTCAAGGTACACAATTATGTCATCTGCAAAGAGAGATAACTTGACTTCCTCTTTTCCTATTTGAGTACCCCTGATTGCCTTCTCTTCTCTGATTGCTCTAGCCAGGGTATCCAATACTATATTGAACAGGAGGGGTGAGAGTGGGTATCTTTATCCTGTTTCAGTTTTCAGGGGAAATGGTTCCAATTTTTGTCCATTTAGGAGTATGCTGGCTGTGGGTTTCTCATAGATGGCTTTTACTATTTTGAGGTATGTTCCCCATATGCCTAGATGTTCAAGGGTTTTTATCAAGATGCGGTGCTGGATTTTATCAAAAGCTTTTTCTGCATCTAACGATATAATCATGTGGTCTTTGTTTTGACATCTGTTGATGTATTTAATTACATTTATGGTTTTACGAATGTTGAACCAGACTTGCATCCCAGGAATGAAGCCTACTTGGTCATGATGGATGATATTTGAGATGTGTTGTTGAATCTGGTTTGCTAGGATCTTGTTGAGAATTTTAGCATCTATGTTCATCAAAGATATTGGCCTGTAGTTCTCTTTCTTTGTTGGGTCTTTACCTGACTTGGATATCAATGTGATGTTAGCTTCATAAAATGATTTGGGGAGAGTTCCATCTTTTTCAATCACCTGGAATTCCTTCAGTAGGATTGGTATCATCTCCTCCTTAAATGTTTTGTAGAATTCTGCTGGAAAGCCATCTGGACCAGGGTTTTTTTTTTTTTTTTTGTAGGTAGTTTTCTTATTACGTAGTCAATTTCCTTGATTGTTATTGGTCTATTTAGGGTCTCAATTTCTTCTTGTTTCAACCTAAGCAGGTTGCCTGATGTCAAAAAGTCCTCCATTTCAGAAAGGTTTCCAAGTTTGTTTCCATACAAGTGTACATAGTAGTCTCTAATGATCTTTTGTATTTCTTCAGGGTCAGATGTGACTTCATCTTTTGTGTTTCTGA
>NW_007258965.1:491114-505032 GCF_000164805.1 Carlito syrichta | reverse complement strand
GTTTCTTCATTTTCATTTGTTTCCAGGTATCTTTTGATCTCTATTTTGATTTCATCATTGACCCAGGAGTTGTTTAGTATCATGCTGTTTAGTGTCCATGGCTTTGCGGGTTTTGGGGGGACCTTGTTGGTATTAATGTTAATTTTTATTCCACTGTGGTTCGAGAAGGTGCATGGTAAAATTTCAGTCCTTTTAAATTTGATTATGCTTGATTTATGGCCAAGTATATGGTCAATCTTAGAGTACATTCCATGCGGTGATGAGTAGAATGTGTATTCTGTGGTCTTTGTATGGAGTGTTCTGTAGGTATCAACTAAGTCCATTTGGTCAAGAGTCACATTGAGGTTCCGGATCTCATTCCTGATTTTTTTGTCCTGATGATCTGTCTAGGGTTGCGAGTGGGGCATTAAAGTCCCTAGTTATGATGGTGCTAGAGTCAATGTCTTTCTTTAGTTTCCCTAGAAGTTGCTTTATAAAAGTTGGCGCACCTATGTTGGGTGCATATATGTTTAGGATAGATATTTCTTATTGGTGGAGTGAACCTTTTATCATTATGTAGTGGCCCTCTGTATCTTTTTTAATTTTTGATAGTTTAAATGGTATTTTGTCTGAAATTAGGATCGCGACTCCTCCTTTCTTTTGTGTTCCATTTGCCTGAAAATTTATTTCCCATCCTCTTACTTTGAGTCTGTGCATGTCCTTTCTAGTGAGATGGGTCTCTTGAAGGCAGTATATTGTTGCCTGGTGATATTTTATCCATTTTGCCATTCTATGTCTTTTCAGTGGTGTGTTTAGTCCATTCACATTCAGGCTAATTATTGAAATGTGAGAACTCGTCCCTATCATAGAGTTCTTATAGAGTTGTTGTTTTTCCACTTGGTTTTTGTCTTTCTTTTGGTGTTGGGGTTTATTCATGTGTATTTTATTCTTTTTTCCTTTTCTTCTGTGTTTAGTACTTTCTTAAGTGTTTCATGTAGAGGTGGTCTGGTGGCAGTGTAAGTTCTTAGGGATTGGATATCTGAGAAAGATTTCAATTCTCCCTCGCTGATGAAGCTTAACTTGGCTGGGTAGGTTATTCTTGGTTGAAATTGTTTATCTTTTAGGACTTTGAAGATAGGGCTCCAAGCTCTCCTAGCCTGTAGGGTTTCTGTAGATAAATCTGCTGCTATTCTAATTGGTCTTCCATGGTAGGTGATCTGGCCTTTTTCTCTTGCTGCCTTTAGGAATTTTTTTTTATGCCTACTTTGTTTAGGCGAATTATTATGTGTCTAGGAGTTGGTCTTCTCATTTGTTGTCTTGCAGGAGTTCTCTGAATCTCTTGTGTTTGAATTTTTGCATCACTGATTAGATAAGGGAAATTTTCTTGAATGATCTCATGGAAAGTTTGTTCCAGTGTGATCTCTGCCTCACTTTCTGCCTCAGGAAGGCCAATTACTCAGGTTCAGTCTCTTGAAATAATCACTCATCTCTTGAAGGTTTTGTTCTGTCTTTTTGAGCTTATTTTCTGTGTTTTTAAGAGTTTGGGTTAGTTCTATATTTTGGTCCTCAAGCTCTGAGGTTCTTTCTTCTGCTTGGGTAATTCTGCTTTCCATGCTTATCAGTTTGTTATTTATTTCATTCACAGTATTCTTTATTACTGTTATATCAGATATCAGCTCCTTCCTAGTTTCTTCTTGTCTCTCCTCAATTCTTTTTAATCTTTCCATTAATGTCTTGATATCTAGGTTTGTAGTTTGAGACCAGTCATTCTGGGGGCTCTTCATTATTTGCATTCCAATGTCAGTTTTCTAAGTGTCTGCCCTCCCAGGGGTCTGGGAGAGACTCATATTCTTCTTTTGGGTTTTCTTCATTTGTGTAGATTTTTCTCTCTCTCCCCTTTCCCTCCCCTTCTTTAATTCTATTTTTCAGGGAAAGTGGGGTTGCTTTTGCTTCGCTTGTGCAATCTCCTGTTCTTCCTTATGAGGGTCCTCTGGCTTTGTTCACTTTTGAGGTTGGAGTGTGGGCTGCGGACTATACTTTTTGCAGTTTTGAGGTTTAATTGAGGGGGAAGCTGTGATTAAGAATTTATATGCTGATTCCAGCATCCACCAACAGGTGTATGAGCACACTGGAACCTATTTCCCACTGCCTTACAATCTGTCTATGCAGCAGTATGTAGGTTTGGTCCCTGGATCAAAAGGAGGTACAAAAGAGGAAAATCATGGAGGAAGGGGGGTCAATAGGAAGTTAGAAAGAGAGAAGAGTGAGAGGGAAAAGAGACATACATACCAACTAACAGTTGAAAAAGAGACACAAGGACAGAAAGAAGTGAAAAAAAAACACGCAAGAAAAATTCCCTAAAGAATACTGGTAGCTACACAGAGACAGACCGATAAAATCATGAAACAGATAGTGTAAGTCAGAAAGCAAACAAAAGTGAGCAAAACAAACAGTCAAAATTATAAAATCAAAAGTCAAAATAAGAGATCAGACTAGCTCTGGAATCTTTCCTGTGTGTCTAAAGTCTCTTCAGCTCTGATCTCCAGCCTCTCCCCCTTTGTTTTCGTTGCAGGCAGCTAGATTTACTCACAGTTTGGGTTTGTTTTTTTAGCCTGCTGTCTGGGAGGTCTGTGTCACTTAGTTGCCTTTGTCTGATTCAGCATAGGAGAGGGGCTTTGTCTCCTGTTTAGTGACGTTACCTTAGGAACCGAGGTGGAGGCTGCTGATAGATGGGCGGGGCAATGCAATCTCTGCCTGGAGAATGGCCGAGGTGGCAGCTTCACTATTGCAGATCTTTTCTCTCCACTCGTCTGGCTCCCTGTTTGATCTGCTATGGTGGACTGTGGTGGTGTGGGAGGCACCGGGGATCAGCTGTACAGTTGGGTGATGGATCCAGGGTGCCACCAGCAGGCTGGGGTGGAGGAGGGTGTCGGGAGTTCCCTCCTCTGGAGCTGAAAGCCTGTGATCAGCACCTCCTTAAGATATGCTGTTCCCTTACACAAGCACGGGGTTGCGCACTGAGTGCCTCAGCCAGGGTGGGCCCGGAGCTCCAGAGCTCCAAAGCTCCAAAGGGCAGGTGGTGAGTGGTGAGAGTGGCCCTAGGCCCCTCACAGGGTACTTCAGCCAGAAATGGGACAGGTATCTCTGAGAGGCGGGCACCCAAAGCCTCCCTGTGTGACCGGCGACTTGGTGCTGGGTACTGGGCGAGACAATGTAGCCAGGGAGGGAGCTGAGATGCACGGGAGTCTCGTATAGTGGAGCAGCAGCAGCCGGGGGCCGCAATATCTGGCCCTGCATGGAACCTAAGGTCCCCAGGCCTCAGACCAGTGCAGCTGGCGGTAGGCAAGGGGTGGAGGAAGAAAAGTAAGAGTCTTTTTGGGAACTCACGTTTTGGAGAATCTCACAATTCCACTTATGCCGTCGCCATCTTACCGGAACACCTCCATGAGTATATTTAAAAGTAGAAGCAATCGGCACACAGCCTGGATCCCCTATGATAAGCCGGCGCCACAAACGTGAAAAACAGATGGGTGCTTTGGTAGACCACCCTTCATAAGAAAATTCACCAACCCACTACAGGGTAATAGATTCAGTGGAGGGTTGGCCCAATAAAAAAGCATTACTAACATACTGGGACTGAAGGGTCATCCCAAACCACCTCCCTTTAAAGGGGGGAGGTCAGGCACGTAGGCCCAATAAGGTGAACTGTGGCCCCTAACTGTACCCACCTGGCAAGCCACCACAGCAAGCATGGCCAGGAACAAGGTAGATGGGTCAGATGTGACTCCTCCACTGTTTCGCACTATGTTTTCAGCTTTAGCTGTTAGCACCTTTAATTGCCCCCCAAAAGGAGGTACGGCTTGACGTGTGCCCTAGAACAGAGCCATGGAGGAGGCACAGTCCCCAGTGGGATGATGCACAGCCTCTTGAATGGAGGGATCCTCCCTTGATACTCTGGAGCTGGGAGCCAGTGTAGAGTTGGACGAATCATGCCTGGAGCCATCGGGGTTCTTCTGCATTTCTAGGGAAAACACAAGCACTGCCTCATCCCCAGATGAGCACTGGCCTGTCAAAGGATCCTTCCAGTGAACCAAAGCCTCTGCTTTAGGAGAAGAGTGCCAAAAGCGTTCTATAGCTGATACCCCCTTATTATCCAGATTAAGAAAATTAAGAATTAAGAATGCTTGTGCCAATAGTGTATGTGGGGAGGAATGTGTATATTCAGGGTGTGTGTTTCTTCCTGGTTCTGTCTTGGGAGGTTGCTATTTTCCAGGAATGTCTCCATTTCTTCTAGATTTTATAAGTCGTTACCATAGAGGTTTTCATAACAGTGTCTTAAGACCTTTTATATTTTTGTGGTGTTTGTTGTTATGTTACTTCTGATTATGCAGGGGAAAACCAATAATAATGCTTAGTTTTAATTGAATAATGTGGTAGGTAGAATAAAGGTCTCCACAGGTATCCACCTGTATATAATTAGTTCAAATTGGCACAATGGTGATGGTGGATTAAGAAAACAAATAATTAAGAAAATTATAACCTACTGAGCACATGTGGGGACCTGATTCTGCATAGATGTGGGGTGCAGAAGACATCCTCAAGAAGACGTCAGCTATGACTTTATCCAACTTACTTTCTGGTACAGGGAGCAGACAATATGCAATAAGAAGATAATTATCTCACTATGAATTATTGTCTAATGTATGAGAACAGGATGCAGTGAGAAAGAATAATGGGATTTCAGTGGGACACAGCCTCTAAGGTCAAGGAGGCCCCAATGTTGTTGGGAGATGGGACCTGGACTCTACAGTAAATGGATGCACCTAGGAATGAGGGGAGACCAGTGCAGGTTGGTTCTCAGCTGGACTCTCTCAGCTTGTTCTCCCTCACTGAACTCTCCAGAGGCTCTGTCCTGGGATATTCTCTTTTTGACCTAAAATCAGCTTCCTTCTGGAAAATAACAGAGCACAGAAGACAACATTGTCACTATTTTAAGTGCACAGTTTGGCACTGTAAGGGATATGCACATGGTTGTGCAATCAGCTTTCAGAACTCTTTTATGTTGTAGAACCAAAACTCTGCCCCCACAAAACAGCAGCTCCTCACTCCCTTCTCTCAGTCCCTGGCAGCCTCCACTGCACTTACTATCTATGAATATGACTCTTCCAGGAACCTCGTGGAAAGAGAATCCTACGTTATTTTACTTTTTATAGCTGATTTTTTTTAGCATGATTTTTTCAAGGTTCATCATATGGTAATGTGTGTCAGAATTTCTTTTTTTTTTACTTGAATCATATTCTACTGTACATATAGACAAGGTTTGTGTATTCATTCATGTGTTTGGAAATGCTTGGGTTAACACCTAGGTATAGAAGGAACATACTTTAAAATAGTAAATTCCATCTACAACAAACCCACAGCTAACATGTTGCTAAATGAACAGAAACTAGAAACATTTCTCCTAAAAACTGGAACAAGAAAAGGCTGCCCACTCTCACCCCTCTTGTTAAATATTGTGTTGGAACTCCTAGCTCAGGCAATTAGACAAAAGAAGGAAATCAGGGATATCCAGATAGGAAAAGAGGAAGTCAAGTTATCCCTCTTTGCTGATGATATGATCCTATACCTTGAAAATCCAAGAGAATCTGTCAAAAAGCTGCTTGCACTTATAAAGGACTTTGGCAAAGTCTCAGGGTACAAAATAAATGTGCAAAACACAGTTGCATTCCTATACACCAACAACAAGCAGGCAGAGACTCAAATAGAAAGCACAATCCCATTCACAATAGCTACCAAAAAAAATGAAATACCTCGGCATCTTCCTAACCAGAGAAGTGAAAGACCTTTACAATGAGAACACAAAACACTACTCAAAGAAATCCAAGAAGACACGAACAATTGGACATATATTCCATGCTCATGGATAGGAAGAATCAACATTGTTAAGATGTCCATCCTACCAAAGGCAATCTACAAATTCAACGCAATACCCATTAAGTTACCAACATCATTCTTCTCAGACCTGGAAATGACAATACAGAAATTTATATGGTAACATAAACGACCACGAATAACCAAAACAATCCTTAGCAAAAGAAATAAAGCAGGAGGTATCACACTTCCAGACTTTAAACTTTACTGTAAGGCTACAGTCATCAAAACAGCCTGGTACTGGTACAAGAACAGACACATAGACCAATGGAACAGGATAGAGATTCCGGAAGCAAAGCCTCAATTCCTCAACCAACTCATCTTTGACAAAGTCTCCAGCAACAACCACTGGGGAGAGGAGAACCTATTCAGTAAATGATGCTGGGAAAACTGGCTGACCACATGCAGAAGATTGAAACAGGGCCCGTACCTATCACCATACACAAAAAATTAACTCTAAATGTATCAAAGACCTAAATGTAAAACCTCAAACTATAAGAATCTTAGAAAACGCAAGAGACACCCTTATGGAAATTAGAACTGGGATCCAATTCCTATTCAGAACCTGAAAGATCGATACCTTAAGATATAAGATAGACAAGTAGGACCTCATCAAATTAACGAGCTTTTGCAAAGCAAAAGAAACTATCAAGAGAGCAGAGAGACAGCCCACAGAATGGGAAAAAAATATTTGCCAACTGTATATCAAACAAAGGCCTAACATCTAGGATCTACAAGGAACTCAAATGTGCCGAAAGGAAAAAAACAAACCAGTACCTTTAAAAAGTGGCAAAAGACATAAATAGATACTTCTAAAAAGAAGATATACGGGCAGCCAACAGACACATGAAAAAGTGCTCAGCCTAACTCGTCATCAGAGAAATGCAAATCAAAACCACATTGAGATACCACCTAACCCCTGTAAGAATGGTCATCATTAATAAAACAAGCAATAACAGTTGCTGGCGAGGATGTGAAGAAAAAAGAACGCTTCTATACTGCTGGTGGGAATGCAAACTAGTACAACCTCTTTGGAAGACAATGTGGCTATTTCTGAAATAACTAGAAGTCGACCTTCCATATGACCCAGCAATTCCCCTGTTGGGAATATACCCCGAGGAACTCAAATTATTCTACAAAAAAGATACTGCGCACATATGTTTGTTGTAGCTCTACTCACAATAGCAAAAGCATGGGACCAACCATGTTGCCCATCAAAGCTGGACTGGATAAAAAAAAACGTGGTAGCCGGGCTCGGTGGCTCAGCCTGTAATCCCGTGCCTTTGGGAGGCTGAGGTGAGTGAATTGCCTGAGCCCGCGGGTTCGAGACCCGCCTTGGCAGCGAGACCTCATCTCTACAATAAAATCAAAAAATCAGCCAGGCGTGGTAGCGCGCGCCTGTAATTCCGGCTACTCGGAAGGCTGAGGCGGAAGGCTGAGGCGGAAGGATCGCCGGAGCCCAGCAGGTCGAGGCTGCGGTGGCCGGGAGCGGCCACTGCACTCCGGTCTGGGCGACAGAGTGAGACTCCAACTCAAAAAAAAAAAAGTGGTACATATAAACAATGGAATATTATGCAGCCATAAAGAAAGACAAATATATGGACTTTGCAGCAACTTCTATGGATCTGGAGTCGATCATACTCAGTGATTTATCACAGAAACGAAGAACAGAGTTCCATATGTTCTCACTCATAAGTTGATCTTGAATTTATAATGCTATAAGAAAGCTATTGACAGTAGTGGGAAACTGTCAGGGAAGAGGGAGCAGGATTGGCAGTTGAGGGAAACTGCTAGGGGAGGGAGGGGCATACCTCATCAACAAGGGTACCTGCATGATCAATATTTATATACCTAACCCTGAATTGTACCCCGCATCTTTATAATAAAAAAAGAGACACTCTTGGGTTGTTTCTGCCTCTTGGTTATGGTCAATCATTCTGCCACAAACATTGATATGCCAATCCATTCAAGTCCCTTCTTTGTTTCCTTTGTGTGTAGAATCAGAAGTAGAATGATTGGATCTCATGTCGCTTCCATTATTATTTGAAGAAGTGACATTTGCACTATAAAGATTTACACCCAGGCATGTAAGCCTGTGGTAACGATAATCTGGAACACCTGTGGTCACCTGGAACTGTAGGTAGGCTTGATTCTGAGTTTCCCATATACCCAGACCCATGATCAACTTTAATTTATAAATTACGCATGGAAAAGATTGACAAGAGCTAATAATAAAATAGAACAAGAATAAAAATACGTTGTCAGTATTATTATTATATTATTATTATTTGAGTTGGAGTGTCACTCAGTCACCCAGGTTTGAGTGCAATGGCACTCTCACAGGCACTCCAGCGTGGACCTACTGGGCTCCAACGATCCTTCCGCCTCAGCCTTCCAAGTAGCTGTTAGCTACCATGCCCAGCTAACAATACATTATTATTAAAGGTATGTGAATGTAGACTTTCTCTCAGTCAAAACATCTAAGTGTTCTGTCCCTCAGGTAAGTGAAACTGCAGACATCAACGTCTCAGATAAGGGGGGATAACTACATAAATGTCATAACCTTTTATAATCGTTATAAGCTCAAAATCTCTCGTCTACATTCCTCTCTTGACCGCCAGCATTTCTATCCAAATGTCTTTGGGCTAGCATGTCAGGTGACCCTCAAATTAGCATCCTCCCTCAAAGCCCTCCTCTCTACAGTCCTCTATGGACACATCTCCTTCCTCCCAGGTGCTCAGGGAAACACTCTGGCATCATCCTTGCCCTACTGTTCCCAATACTTACCACAGCAATGAGAAAATATGGACACTTGACATTCTGCACACATCCCTCAACTGACCCTGCCTCCCTGGTTCGAGCCACTGCCCCTCTTTCTGGAGGATCCGCTGCTGTTGCCTCTGGGTGTGTCCACAACATCCCAGATCTGCTGCAGACTCTGAGCACTGCACTCGCTGTTCTCCCATTTCCTCTTTCTGGGAGACTTTCTCTGAGCCAGACACAGAGACTGCTTCCTCATCTCCTCCATATCTTTACCTAGACATCACCTCTTCACGCCACCAGAGGCAGAAACTCTCCAGTCTGTCACAAACTCCTTTTCCTGTGTGATTTTCCTCCAAATACCTTTTACCATCCCAAGGGCTTTCATTTTATTATTATTTATTCTGTTCTCCAGAATGACAATAACTTGACGACAGAGATATCTTTTGTTTCCTGTTTTAATTTTGGTAAAATATATGTGCCATAACATTTGCTATATTTGAAATTGTACAGGGTACAACTCAGTGGCATTAAACACTTTCACATTGATGTGCGGCCATCACCACCGTCTATTTCCTGAAATTTCTCATCACCCGGAATAGAAACTCTGCCCCCATTGCACAATGACACCCAATCCCTGCACTGTCCCCAATCTCTGGTCCCCATGCTACTTTTGTCCTCATGAATTGGCCCATTCTAGGTGGTTAAAAGAAGCAGAAATATACACTATTTGTTGCTATCTGTCTGGCTTATGCCACTTACTATATAATTTCAAATTTCGCCCATGTTGTAACAGACATCACAGTTGCATCCAATTCTTTGAGGCTGGAGAATATTCCATTTTATGGAAATAGAACCTTGTTTCTATCCACTCATTGGTCCATGGACACTTGGGTCTTCTTCACCTCTCAGCTTCTGTAAATAATGTTACAAATGACACTGGTGTGCATCTACCTGCGTAAGTCCTTGCTTTCAATCCCTTTGGGAAAATATTGAGGATGGAATACCTGGATGCTATGGTGATTCTATGCTTAATTTTTAAAGGGCAAACCAGGGGTTTTTAACAGCCTGCACCATTTTTCATGCTATGCATGAAGGCTTCCGTTTCTCCACAAACTTGCAAACAATTAGTTGTTTTGTTTTATCTTTTTTTGTTTTTATTTATTTCTTTTAAATAATGTGTGTGAAGTAGTATCTCCTTTGCAGTTTTGACTTGACTTTGTCAAATAACTACTGGTGTTGAGCTTCTTCTCACATGCTGTTTGAGCATTTGCACATCATGTAGAACAGAGTCCAGCAGGGGAGAGACTGTGCCCGGCCCTCAGTCCAGGTGGGGTGTTGGCACCTCACTCTCCAGCAATGGAGGGAAACATGGCTGTTCAGACAGGGGAGGACCTGGACAAGGAGGCGTCTGGAAGCACAGTCTAGAGGTCTGTGTTGGGAAGAGAGGGGGCAGGAGGGGAGGCGGGCTCAGTGACCAGGGAAGAGGTGAGGCCGCAGGAATGACCAGGGTCAGGATGGAGAAAAGGCACCAAGAGGAGACATGTTTAGGAGGAGGAATGAGAGTCAATGATGGACTGAATCTGGGGGAGGGAGGGAGTTCAAGGTGGAGAAAACACCCTGACTCTGACGATGGAGGTGAGGCCACCGTGTCATCAGTGGAATGGGAATCCCAGCAGAAGTGGGTCTGGGGAGGAGGATGGGTGGCTTAACAGTGGCCAGGCTGAGCACAGCAATCCTGAAGCCACCTGGGAGAGGGATCCAGAGGGATGCTGGACGGCAAGACACCTACGACGCTCACCTGAGAGATTAATCCTTGCAGTATTTCCATCCTCCATGCCCGTGGCTGCCCATGTCTCCTTCCTCCTGTGGCACTTCACCCTGAGAGAAGAAATCAGGGCCTGTCAGTAGACCAGATCAGGGTCAGAGGGTGGCAGAGTCATCTTCCTGTGTCTTATTAAGTGAGATAAAGTAAATGAGGTAGAGAGAGCAGTTCTGGCTCCCAGTTCCTCCTCGATGAGAACAGGAACCTCCCTACCCTGGACACTTGGCCAGAGTCAGGACAGACAACAATTGTCCCCTGTGGATTCTCACCACAGGTCAGGGTCTTGCCTGGCCTCAGCCCTCTTGACCCAACTGCTTTTTTCCAACAATGAGCCTAGAATTTAGCATCATATCCCCTCCCTCCCCACAGCTCCCCTTGATTCCCTGGGCAGTGCTTACGTGAGGAAGATAAGGCAGAGGCAGAGAAACAGAATCTTCACAGCCACCTCCCCGAGGGCCACCAGAGCCACCTCTGCCAGGGGCCCTGATTTCTCTACAAAATATGAGGTGAGGCTGATTCATCTGGTAAATATCAGTTCCAGGTCCTTCCTCTCTTTTGGCACTTGGAAATTGGGTTCTCCAGACCCTTTCTGCATCACTGAATATGGGGTTACTCCAGCCCTGTCCTCAACCCACCTCCCACCATGTGTGTCCAGCAGTAAATAGAAGGCTCAGCCCGCCGTGGCAATTCAGGCCTCACAGCTGCATGTGAGGCTGAGCTGAGCACACTCCTGTGCACTGCTGACCCTAGTGTGGGGCTTGCTTGTGGACCTGGGAGCTGAAGGTCATTGAGAAGGGGCTGGGGTTCAGCCCCTTGACACTCACTCTGCCTGGAGAGGCTCAGGGAGACATGTTGAGAGCCCAGAGGGTTCTGAGCTCGGCAAGTGAATTCTTCCTCATCCACAAGGTGCACTTGGGGCAGCTCCAGCACCCCAGGGCTCGAGGGCTGAGATGGGCTCAGTGTCAAGCTCTTCCGGTTCCAACTCAGCCTGGCAGGGGGATTGCTGTCGGTAGCACAGACCAGGCGCAGAGACTGACCCTCCAGGACTGAGAGAAATGAGCCATTTCTCAGGTCTGTAGCTGCTGTTGAGAAAGAGACAGAGTCAGATAGTCAGAGAGACAGAGTGAGGGAGGAAATATATAGAAAGGAGATAAGGAAGACCGACACACATACTCTGAAGGGCAGGAAACACACACTGTCACCTTTCCCTGCTGGGAACATCAACCTGTCCACCCTTCAGGAGAACAATTCAGCCACATCACTCAAAATTAGAGCAAACATAAGCCACAACTCTGTGGTGCTCTTAGGAACTAACTCCACTGACTTAGTATTTCCAAGTGAAAGAAGATACAAGATAATTCATTACAATGTTTCTGTGGTGGAATAAACTTAGTGCCGTGATGTCCCCGTAGAAGATGCCACAAACATCCTCCGAAATCCTTCAGGTGAACACACCAAAGCTCAGGGCAGCCTGGACAGACATGGGTCGATTCTAGGGAGGCAGATGGGAATCTTGGGACAGACTCTGCTCTGCGTTTTGGGTTTTAGCCCACGTGACTCCATTCCATCACCTGGAGATGTGAAGGAGTTAGATCAGAACTACGGGGACAAATAAGAGTCAAGGCAGAAGGCAAGGCCGGGAGATGAATGATGAGGTCCTCAAGGCTGGTCCTGCTGTGCGACTGTCACCCTGTCCTCGCGGGCCGAGGGGTGTGTGTGTGGAGAATTCTGAAGGGGTTAAAGGGTGGGTGGGGCAGATGCTCGGGGGCCACAGGGGCTGAGGGTGGGGAGGGGACCTGGGTTCAGCCACAGGGAGTCTCTAGTGACCAGTTGAGTCCAGGTGAGGAGGGGTCCTGCTCTGAGCTGAAGGCCCTGCTCCCCCTTTCAGAGAGGGTTCCATCTTACCTGTGTCATCTCCTCGGAAGACAGTCACAGTCAAGTTCTGAGGAGCATCTGGACAGAAAGACAGATTCACATCGCTGTGGGGGTGGTGGACACTGGCCCTCTCTCCCAGGAACTGCATAGTCGGGGAAGGTGGAGCCAGCATCCTCCTGACCCCCCACTCTTGCCTTGGACTCTGGGACCCAGCATCCCATGTCCAGCTCTGACCCCCATCCCTCTGCCCTCAGGGACTCCCCCCATCAGGGACCCAGGCATCCTGGCCCAGCTCTCACAGGACACATTGAGATGGATGGTCCTTGTCGTAGTTACATTGGCCCCAGGCAAGGTCACCTGACAGGTGAGGCTGGTGCCGTGGTCCTGTGGCTGTGGGATGAGGGTAAGCACCAAGGAAGCAGAGCTGGTGGGGTCCAGAGAGGATACGGAGGCCCCCATCCAGGAGATCATGGGGGGTTTCCCCTGATCACAGGTCCAGGGCACAGAGCAAGTCAGGTTCCCAGGGCGGCCAGACTCCAGGGTCCCCGGGATGATGTCGGGAGTCAGGGCTGGTGAGGAGAGGGGGAGACACACAGGATCAGGAGGGAGGTTCTGAGGTGGGCCCTGGTGAAACTCACACTCTAGTCCAGGTCCTCCCCTGAGCTAGGCCCACTTCGCCCCAACTCCCTCCCAGCAAAGGGGTCTCATCCTTCCCCTGTGGATCCCAGCCCTTACCTGGCACATGCAGAGAGAGCTGGTTAACCTTGTAATCCATATTTGGCCTGTAGTTCCATATTACCATTCCTCTCTCCAACCGAAAGAAATATATCCCCTGGTCCATCATCCTGACATCTCTAATGCTCAGAGAGCAGTTGTTGTACTGTGGGTCCCCAAGGAGGTGGAATCGACCCTGGGTCTCCTCCTGCACTTTTTGAGCTGGGTTGTTTGTGGTCACTGGAGCATCCCTGTCTGTATCAGCCCCTCCCCGGAACCAGTAGCCATAAACTGGGTCAGAGTCAGTCCAGTCGCCCTGGGGGTAGGAGAAAGAGCAGGGCACAGAGACACACAGGCCCTCCTGCACCATCACTGACTTCACTTTCAACTTGTAACCATCTCCAAATGGTCTCTGTCCCTGCCCCTGCACTCCCTCCATCCCCCAGAGCAGAGGCGGCAGCAGCAGCAGCATGTCTGGGGCGGGAGGTGCCAGGGCTGCCCGTGAAAGTCTGTTCCTCAGGGTCCTTCTTTCAGGAACTAAGAGCTCAAGACTCATGAGAGGCCCCACAGGAAGCTGGGGGTGAGGCCAGGACAGTGACTTCCTCAGAGGAGGAACTTCACACCCAGGTGCTGTCAGGGCCGGGTCAGCCCTCGGAGACCAACCATCCCCCACCCCACCCCCACTCCTGGAGACCCAGAGTGGGTGAGAGACTCACTCAAATTCACACCCCATCTTCTGCCTCCCTGTGGACATCTTCCTCTGGGATGACATTTTCTGCAAGATGAAAATAGGTCGCATCTAGCCAGACCCCTGAGGCTCCCCTGAGACCCTCA
>NW_007258965.1:490064-491094 GCF_000164805.1 Carlito syrichta | reverse complement strand
CCTCGGAAGACAGTCACAGTCAAGTTCTGAGGAGCATCTGGACAGAAAGACAGATTCACAACGCTGTGGGGGTGGTGGACACTGGCCCTCTCTCCCAGGAACTGCATAGTCGGGGAAGGTGGAGCCAGCATCCTCCTGACCCCCCACTCTTGCCTTGGACTCTGGGACCCAGCATCCCATGTCCAGCTCTGACCTCCATCCCCTGCCCTCAGAGATCCCCCCATCAGGGACCCAGGCTCCCTAACCCAGTTCTCACAGGACACATTGAGATGGACGGTCCTTGTTGTCATCACATTGGCCCCAGGGATCGTCACCTGACAGGTGAGTCTGGTGCCATGATGCTGGGGCTGCGGAATGAGGGTGAGCACCAAGGAGGCAGAGCTGGTGGGGCCCAGAGGAGACACAGAGGCCCCCAACCAGGAGATCACGGGGGGTGTCCGATGATCACAGGCCCAGGGCACAGAGCAGGTCAGGTTCCTGGGGTGGCCGGATTCCAGGGTCCCCGGGATGAGGATATTGGGAGTCAGGGCTGTTGAGGAAAGGGGGACACACAGGATCAGGAGGGTGGGTCCGAGGTGGGGCCCTGGAGAAACTCAGACTCTGGTCCAGCTCTTCCTGTGAGTCAGACCCACTTTACCTGAATCCCCTCTCAGCAAAGGGGTCCCATCTCAACCCTGCCCTGTGGCCCCATGACCTTCCCCTGTGGTCACTCCTGGAGCCTGGTACTTACCTGTCACGTGCAGAGAGAGCTGGTCAGGTTTGTAATTCTTATATGGGCTGTAGGACCATTTTACATTTCCTCTCTCCACCCGAAAGAAGTATGTCCCCTCATCCGTCCTCCTGGCATCTCTGATGCTCAGGGAGCAGTTGTTGACCTGAGGGTCCCCAGCGAGGCGGAATCGGCCCTGGGTCTCCTCCTGCACTTCTCGAGATAGGTTGTTTGTGGACACTGGAGCGTCAAAGTATACATTGGCCCCTTCCCGGAACCAGTAGCCATAAGCTGGGTCAGAGTCAGTCCAGCCATTATGGG
>NW_007258965.1:489249-490044 GCF_000164805.1 Carlito syrichta | reverse complement strand
ACAGGCAGCCTCTCCTCCCTGCCTCAGCATCCATGAGGTGGGCATCCCTTCTCTGCATGATGAGGTCAGCCACCAGACCTGGACACTGTCCCCAAGGAGCCACCATCCAATGGGGAGACAAGTTTTCTGACGTCTGAGCTCCCATGACAGGAGCTTCAGTGGGGGACACACAGGCAGGGTGGTGGGCTCTCCTCTAGGTTGGAGGCTGCATCTCAGGAGGACTGAGCAGGGGACACGGAGCTGTGGAGCTGAGGGCTGCCAGTGTCAACACACGCCAAGGACACCAGGGGAGCCCAGCTTGCAGGAGGTCTGGGAATCGGAGGCTGTGACTGTTCTGCAGTGGGACTCAAAAAAGTCAGAGGGAAGGGGTGGGTTTTGAAAGAAGTGAACATTTCTTTCTCCTCACAGCACTGGGTACCAGGTGGGATTTCCTTCCCGCTGTCAGGTCACTAAGTCACACGTCCTCTGGTCACTCAAGAGCTTGATGGGTCAGGAGACCTCCCCTTTTCCAGTTGCACATCTGCAAAAGGAGGGTCTTCCTGAAAAGGAGAGAACAGGAGGAGGTTCTGTCCCTAGGACTCAGCTTCTCCCACACCCAACACCCAACCAGGCTCCCTCCCAACCCCTGACCTGTGACTCACTTTGCACAGAGGCTCAAGGAAACGTGCTGGGAGCCAGGGTCCAGGCAGGGGTTGCTGTCAGTCACACAGACCAGGATCAAGGACTGGTCCTCCAGGATGGGTGGTGATGGCCATTGCTCAGGGTATTCAGGACTGTGTGAGACACAGAGAGAGC